>NC_134831.1:86782208-86850933 GCF_004210375.1 Tachypleus tridentatus
ATCTCTTACAAAGGTTTCTTAATACCATACCACATTAATATCTTACACAGGTTTCTTAATATCATACCACATTAATCTCATACAAAGGTTTCTTAATACCATACCATATTAATCTCATACAAAGGTTTCTTAATACCATACCATATTAATCTCTTACAAAGGTTTCTTAATATCATACCATATAAATCTCTTACACAGGTTTCTTAATATCATACCATATAAATCTCTTACACAGGTTTCTTAATATCATACCACATTAATCTCATACAAAGGTTTCTTAATACCATACCACATTAATCTCATACAAAGGTTTCTTAATACCATACCACATTAATCTCTTACACAGGTTTCTTAATATCATACCACATTAATCTCTCACAAAGGTTTCTTAATATCATACCACATTAATCTCTCACAAAGGTTTCTTAATATCATACCACATTAATCTGTCACAAAGGTTTCTTAATATCATACCACATTAATCTCTTACAAAGGTTTCTTAATATCATACCACATTAATCTGTTACAAAGGTTTCTTAATATCATACCACATTAATCTGTTACAAAGGTTTCTTGATATCATACCACATTAATCTTAATTCTAAAATTTAGTTAAGAATCTATTTGATCTTAGTTTTTAAGAAACCATGTTGGACAAACACTAAAATGATAACTTCTGTTCAAATATGTATATTCGTCTAAACATTTAACTGGTTAAATCACACTTCAATAAAAACAATGTTATTTTCTTGGTAGACTTTACATTGTAACTTGTGGTTGCACTAACTGAGAGAAAGAGAAGATTTATTCTGAAATGGAAAAAATAACGTGTTCTAATTTTTGTTAATATTACAAAATTTATTATAAGCCAAATGTATACTTTCTGTTGTCACAGTTATAACCATACTGCTAGTAGTAACAGTCAATTTATTAACTTGAGACTCAGAACTAAGAGGAAAGTTATTCAGTTATTTTTTAATCAGTTGGCAAGTCCCTGCTTTACTTAACATTCTAATGTTTTCTTTGTTTTTAGGCCTCTGTAGACAGTTTGAACTGTGTTCTGTACATTTAATACGAGTATTTAAATGAAATAAAAATAAAGATATTTGAACACATGCTGCATAGTAACATATGTTATTCCATAATATGTAAATAGCACTGTGTCTGAGCTAAGACATTCTATAATAACTTACCCACATGCTGCAGCTTCAACTATAGACATACAGAAAGCTTCTGTCAATGAAGCATTCAAAAAGATGTCCCCACAAACCAAAACCTATACCAAAAGATTGCACATTATTCAACATATCTTGTAATAAGAATTTACAGTGGAAAATATGCTTTTGATACAAGTTACATATTCCTTTATTCACATCAGGAAACAAACTTAATATTTCTTTTAAGAGTTTTGAGTGCTGGAACAGACCTTTAGTTGATTAAAAAAAAACCTTCTGAAATTTTGTTCTCTTCTAAATCATGAACAATTTTTATTTATCTTTTGGCTAGAGCTTTCCTACATTGAGAAACCAGTGCCACATGGCTGAAACCTATAGTTTAAAAGACTAGCCTAAATGTACATTGGGATCTAAGTGGTATTTAGATATCATATCATGGCCACATGTGGATGTACTACAATTTAATTTATATTTGTGCTTCATCTGCATAAATTCATACCACTATACACTACTAGATAGAAAACCACACTTCTGTTACTGCAATGATTCTAAACGTAGGACATACAAGTATAGATTTCCAACTTTCTTTTCTTGACCCACAGTCTTTGGCCAAACGTTTATTTAGCAGCTTATAGAATCAGCTACATGGTCTACAAGTTAACAGACAACATAACCAGAAGAAAGCCTGGTTCACAATAACTTGGGATACCAAACGCTATAAATTTGTGAAATTAAAATACAAAATATTTTCATACATTCAGGGTACACTCCCTTTATGATGGCCATAAACAATGTTTTATATAGAAAGAGATGAATGCTGACATCTTTTCCATCTTCTATGCTAATCCAGCTTATCCTTTTAGATTTTTAAATGCCTAACATGATTATTTGGAGCACTTGGCAACAGGCATGAGATAATTTTGTGCCCTTCATGTAATGAGTTAGTCATCCCATTCACACATAAAAGTTAATCAAACTTTACACAATGATTCTTATCTTGCTCCAAATTTTAAAGTAAATAAACTGATTCTTTCCTAATGCAAAGAAAACTTTGGTTCTCGTAATTTGGTGTGCCACTTTTCACATTCTAATGCATTATTTGTTGTCAGATCTTCAATTTAATTATCTTAACAATTTTAACCCTTTCAAAACTGTTTTGTTGACTTTTTAATGGTAGGTCTTGTTCTTAGAAAGATGTTTATCATTCTGTGAAAAGCAATAAATCACAGTGAGAGTTCATATATGATTCTCCCACAGATTAAGTAAACAAAACAATAACAATTCATATAGTTTGAGCCTCCAAGTGTAAGTCCCTGAGAAAATTCTATTTACTTTTGTTAAAATATACATAAAAATATTCAAAACATATGCATAAAAACCAGGAAATTTATAACTCAGTTTATGTAATGAGGTCAGTTTACACTTAGATATCACATTTTAGTAACCCCTCTTTTTTGGTTGTCACATAACTTTCAAATATGTATTTTAGAACACCAAAAATACATTACATACTAGGAAAGAATGTTTCATAACTACTGGCTTTCTAACTAACCTATAAGTGTGTCAAAAAATCTTTGCACTGACAGAAGCAACAATTCTACTCTCACATTTCTTGTCAACTGTGATCTTTAACATTAAATGTAAACAAATGGCCTTAAGATTCATGTACACCATAACAGCCTCTTTTTATTGGTTATAAACAAGCCTATCAGATGGGTACAGTGATTTTAATAATTGACACAAAATAGATGAGAAAAATTTATTGATATCTCAACAAATCAGGAATGTAGAATGTTCAGCTTTATTAGCTGTATGTGTATTTTGATTTTCTAACTGTTTGTACACCTGTTTATTTATGACATTAGAAAATTCTAAGAGGGAAAAAATCAGAGCTGTACATGTCAGGTGACATAAAAGAGTGAAGATTGAAAATTCTTTTTATATTTTAATTTCTATAATCTTAAAATTTGAATTATATGCTACGTTTTGATGCCAAGTGTAACACTGATAACAAAGTTGTTTAATAACATTTTGCATATAACTTTTCAAAAGATCTGACATACACGCTTCAATTTTGTTGTATTCATAGAGTTAATGGTATCAAACAGCAAAGGGCAGGAAAGAGATGTTATTTTAATCACCACAGAACTGTAATTTTGTTCCTAGTATCCCATTTTTTTTTCTGGTTCTTATCCAACAACACATGCTTCAAATATTTAGAAATTATTCAATCCACATTTGACCTGATAAACTGGTTTTAAAGTTTAAAAAATAAGTTCACCAACACTTAATAATAAAACCATTTTGCACACTTACATCTCTCACTTTACTGTGATCAACAAAACCTAACATTGTAACACGATCTTGAAGCTGGTGGCGTTCTCGCACCTCTTCTAACACTATCCTTTTAGACCCTTCTCCTCCTGTACATATGATTAGGTAACTGTTTATACCCTTGTGGTTCAATATCTTTTAATCTCTTAGCAACAAAAGTATGTACACAGAAAGTTTTTAAATTTGGTTTAACTTAATGTAGGACAAATTAAAAACATCAGAATGACAATTCAAAAGTTACACAAGTAAACATGAAAGCCAACATTATTACTGAAGAACTAATAACAGCCTCCATGTAGCTAGGATCATAAGTTTTGTTAATACATTTATATACATACATAGCATACAAATCCTAAAGTTTGTATACTAACTTGAAATTTGAGACAGTGTGTCAAGAAGTTTGTTGATTTATTGATGAGAAATGTAATCATTTAACATTGAGTTGCTGCTAAAAAACAGTGATTCGCTACTGAATTACTGATAGAATGGTACTGACTCGTTACTGAATTACTGATAAAATGGTACTGACTCACTACTGAATTACTGATAAAATGGTACTGACTCACAACTGATTTACTGATGATAAAGGTACTGATTTATTACTAATTTATTAATTATAAAGGTACAAGTTAAAAATATAAAAAAAGTATTCTAATTAGATATTAAGCAATGCAAGATTATGGTTGAAGATTAATGTTCTTAATAAGAATGCTAACATACCTATGAGGAAATTAACTTGTGGATAGTTTTTACACAAAATAGGTATAACCCCTGCTAGAAAATCCACTCCTTTTCGGTACACAAGCCTACTGATAACCACAATGGTCACTTGAAAAGAAGATTATAAAAAAATGCCTTTTTTTAATTGTTGAAACAATTCTGCAAAACAAAAATCAATTTTACTAAAATGCTCAATTTTTTTAAAACTAAATATAGTGAAAGATATGTTTTACCTTTAAATCAGATGATGGATGTAACAGTACCACTGATTACGTTTTTATCGATGCTGGAAATACCTCACAACAAAACAAACAGACAAGTGCTATCACAGCTTTAAAGTTTGAGATACCAATTTAATATCTAATATAAACAGGGTTTAATAGTCATAAATACAACAATTGTAATTGCATTTTTGTTCATACCTTTATCTGGGTTTCTCTTGCTAGGATCAGGAGTAAATATAGTTGTGTCAACTGCGTTAGGAATAACAGACACTAATGATGGTCTCACCTTAGCTCTCAACACTGTATTCTCCTTTCTAGTGAAAAAACAAAAAATACTTCATTAACATTGACAACTTATCCGTGGGGTGATGGTCGTTTTGAAAAATTCCTTTAATTTGAAATATGAAATGTTGTTTATAAAATATGCAAAAGTCTAGTTTAAGGATTTTGAAATATTTGATTTTAAGTTCCTCCTTAAGTGAGATGCAAGAGAAATGTAACTATTTCAATACATAGCTAAAACCCATTTCACAAACTTTAATGTGTTAATGCTTAAACAATTAACATGAATTTCTTCAAGCTTTTATTGAGAGACACACCTGTTACTTGTCTTAAAAATACAATAACACATGGTTAAAAGTTTTCATTCCATGTTTTATTTTGTTTTGCCTTAAAGTAGAGAAAACAAGCATTTATTTTCACATGTTATGCAGATAGTTTCTTATGTAAATGTAATTGCCAGGTAAAAATGAATTACAAAACAGTCTTTTAATTCTTACCTACTAACTTTCATGGTTTTAAAACTGTACAGAATTCACACAGACTTTAGAAAAGAAAATGTCAGGACCATGACTTAAAAACAGTTGATTTCCAGTACTGAAATTTCTAGAACTAATGTACCAAGAGTTTCCAGGACTTGAAGTAATTGTGTAAACACTGAACATAGAAGCTATAACACTAATACACTCATAGACTATTACTGAATATCACAAACAACAAGATATCTTTTACCAAGCTCTATGTTAGTTTAAGTAATTTTTATACATCTTGACACATATAAGCAACAGATAAATTATAAATACTTATAAACTTAGAAACAAATATATATAAATACATAATTAGATATTACTGTGAACAATGTTTTGTTTTTATGTGTATCTAACTTATATTATTGCTTGATTAAACATTTTATATTAAAATTAACTGGCTTGTCAATAATTTTGGAGAAAGATTTACTAAAATATCTGATTTAAATTGTATACATTAGCACCATTTGGTGAGATATATAGCATAATATGTGAAGTTTTGGAAGCCTTATAGTCTCTTCAAGGAGTCAGTTATTAGAGAAATAATTTGACTGTTTGGCCTAGAAACTGAGTTGTTAGGCCTGAGTTTGGTATCAAAGAAATAAGTATGTAGCCTAAAAACTTGAAAGTTAGGCCTAATTTAATTAAAACATTAAACAAATAAATGTATAGATTATTAATTTAGTTAGAAACTTATTAGCCTACTGTTCAATATCTCCTGATGTGCAAGTGAATGATGGATAAAAAATATGATAAGAACAGTTACCTTTATTTTCATCTTTTAACCTTTGACAATATTAAATCATATTTATTTATCTATAATTATTAACTTCCAATCATTTAGGGTTTTGTTTTCTGTTTTGGACACTCCATTGGATTTGCTACCTGCTAGTACAGCGGTAAATCTATGGATTTACCATGCTAAAATTAGGGGTTCAGTGCTCCTCTGTGAGCTCAGCAGATAGTCTGATGTGTCTTTGCTATAAGAAAACACATAAACCATTGGATTTGATTTTCAGAATGGACTCTACCTGAATTCTATGAATTATTTCCTCTGATTCGATAGTAATAAAGACTTGAAAGTACAGAACACATTAAAGCCTAATTTATTTGTTAACTGGAATCTTACAAGATATTAAACTGGTTATGAGGACTTGAACATTTCTCCAACTTTTGTTTTGACAAAATTTCAAGTCCATTTGTTTTGAACTTCACGCAAAACTACATGAGGAAAATCAGCATAAGTTGTCTCTAATTTAGCAGTGTAAGACTAAGGTCATCATCACCCACTGTCAACTCTTGGGCAATTCTTATATCAACTAATAGTGGGATTGACTAAAACATATAATACCCCTGAGGCTGAAATGGCAAACATTTTGGGTGTGATGTGGAATCAAACTCATGACCCTCAGATTGTGATTCGAGTGTTCTAACCACCTATTTGTGCCTGAGCCTGAAAACATTCCAAGCTTTATCCTTAATAATGAATATAACCTTTATCTTAGATAACCACAATAACTGTAGCTAAGAAGGCACTACTAGCAACTTCATGTCATGATCAACAATAATGAGATGGTCAACCTGAAAATGAAAGAGTAAAACTGGACAAAAAAAGGTTATTCAGCAGACTGAAGAACAAATTACATCGTTCAGTTAACACTTACCCAACATGTGACACACAGATAACATGATTACACAGAGTCAAGGCCATCTGAAGTAGCTTATTGGTAATTATAGCACTGGCATCAGCAAACCCAAACAACGAGTGATCGGTGAACACAGTTTTGATTCCCATAGTGTTGGCATGAAATACTGACTCCAAGGCTAGGGCAGAAAAAGCCTGTATGATATAGAGATGGAAAACAAAAAAAAGTAAAAATAAACCAATTTCTCCAAATATGTCATTCTTTAATTTTGTTGCAAGTTTTAGTATAGTTAAATGTTACATTTATTTTGACCTTTAACAAAATCCCTAACTTATCAATACTTATTCTTTTCGTGAACATCTGGGTTTCATAACTCCCAGTTTTTTTTTGTTTTTTATACGTACAAGTCACGTTTCTCAGTTTATCTATAAAACCAAACTGCCAGTGTCCATGTTCTATTTTGTTGTATTTCAAATTCATGAAAATGTTGTGGCAAAATGATTTAAATAATGACAAATGGTTAAACTAACATTATTATCAGTTGTTTAGTAATAAACTGAGGTTTCTTACTTTCTTTAGTTTAGTATAAACCAAAATAAAAGAACTTTTCCATAATTCTGTTGTTTAATACTAATATGAATATAGGTATACTTGACTGAAATGTAGTTTTATTTCTTTTAGTCATTTTATAAGAACCCATGAGTGAAAGGAAAGGAGAAAGTATTATAATGTCAACCAAGTTGCACGTGTCATATCAAGTGTTGAAGAGGGCTTTCACTGGCTCGGCTGGGATATAGCACACACAGCATTGGTATAGGTGCTATATATTTCAGTAATTTTCATGTATAGCAACTATTATGATGTAAATATCTTTTGTGCAATATTCTGCTTTTAAGTTTTCTTTAAGCCTACCTTTCTTAATTTCTGTGGGGCAAATGCCTCTTAGGAGCTTGCAAAGCATAATTATAATTAATTTTGTCTTCAGACATTATATTAGGCCTATTGTATTTCTGAAGTCTTAAGGTATGTATAATTAATTATATTCATGCATTGTAAAATTATAAAAGGTGTTCTCACTGTAATAACTGTTGTTGTAACAAATGATGCATATAAATAGTATTCCATGTACTACTGTACTTGTCGTACCCCAGCTGGTCTGAAGAGCTCTGGACCGAGTGAAATGAGTGGTCAGTAATGGATGTGTTGAATATGGTGCAGTAGAAATTGAAATACCATCAATTCACATTCTCCTAATTCATGAAAATCCCTAAGGGACTAGATTATGAATGTAGTGTTAAAAGTATAATTAAGTTTTTAACTTTTTCTTTTTGGTTTTTTCTATATCTCTGTTAGGTGTTACATTCTTATGCTTGAAATAATTCTGTTTCATGTATTCCTCACATCACACTGCTGGCTCTTTGTATAAATATCATGTTTTTGTGTTATTTTCAATACATCTTGTTCTGTTCAGTTTGTTGATAAGTCTCATACATTATATTTTTATGTGATTTTGAGCCGTCCTAATTTCTTTACAACATTCACTTTCTAATTCTTGCAAACACTCATCTTCCAGTGTTTCTTTCATATCTTATAGTTCTGCAACCCCTTTTTAATTTCTTTACGTAAAAAGTACTTGTTATGATTTTTACTTTTTGAAAAAAAGTCACGTGAAATGCAGTTACTGTGAACGTAACTTTTTAAGTACATACACAACAACACCTATCACACAAAGATTCAGATTAACAGAATCATGGCTAAGAATGAGAGAATGTGTTCCTAGATACAGAAAGACAGATTCTGCCTACAAGAATCACTCTTTTTCTTTCCTTAAACAATATGATGTATCATGCACCTAGAGTAAAACAATATGATGTATCATGCACCTAGAGTAAAACAATATGATGTATCATGCACCTAGAGTAAAACAATATGATGTATCATGCACCTAGAGTAAAACAATATGATGTATCATGCACCTAGAGTAAAACAATATGATGTATCATGCACCTAGAGTAAAACAATATGATGTATCATGCACCTAGAGTAAAACAATATGATGTATCATGCACCTAGAGTAAAACAATATGATGTATCATGCACCTAGAGTTACTTTTCTTTCTTTTAGTCAAAATGAACTGAGGAAAGCTTTATTTATATATTGAGAAACTGTCATCAATATAAAACTTAATGAACTTAGAATTAATTTCATCTCTTGATGCAATAAACACAACTATCATAATTTAAAAAAACTGTTTTCAATTAAACCCCACATCAAATTTATTTTAATAGCATGTTCTGCAATCTTTAGTAGCTGTTTTCAAATACCATTGATACCCACTGATTTGTTTTTGTAAGAAAGTATTAAAGTTTTAATAAAAGGTTTATATCATTCGAAACATTCTTTTAACAACTAATTTTAAAGATGCCTCAAAAACAAAAAGAAAGAAAAAGGATGCGTTTACCATTTGGGATGACGTTTACAATGTTTGCAAGTGAATGACTGCTACAGCTAGGCAGTTAAATTGATTACCCATAGGCAGTAGACTCATAGTGTCTCATATGCTAATAAATTAATGTTATGAAAACAATCATCTAACTGAAATTAGTTTAGCGGTCATGTGACTTGGTTATTTGAATATTTACTTGTTTAAATATAGCATAATCAATCCTCTTTATATTGAACAAAGCATACATTTATTTCATGAATAAAATACTTAAACACAAATACATGTTCCATGTATTTATAGTTTATTTTAAAGCACATTATCTAAACAAAACTTACTTTCAAACCTGAGGTCATGTATCTAATACCCTTTCTATTGCCATAGGCATGTGTGATGACAATTACTTTGTGTCCTTTAGCCAGAAGACACTGGGACAGTTGGTAAATGTGACTTTCCACACCTCCCATATTCGGATAGAAAAAGTCGGATACCATGCTAGAAATGATTGATATAAAATATCTGTATACCACACATTCATTTACTCCAGTTTATTAAAGCTGTGGGCCTAATGCAGAGCATGCATAATCATACCCGACGTCTGAAATATCAACTAAAAATAATTCAAGTTCTGGGTGCACTCGCTCTACAAATCCAATCATGGAGTGTTTGAAATAGTATTTGAGTTTTTTGAAATTTAATTTATATTGGTAAACATTCTATAAATAATTTAAAACTTACAAAATATTGCATAGGTTAACAGTTTCATTCTGAATTTATTTACTGTTTAATTATGAGTTATGGCTTTTAGAGTATGATTTGTTTTAGGACGGGTACAATGTTTTACTCAGTGGTCCAGTCATTCTCTTCTCACATATTTGAAAATGATTGCATCAGCAACAGACACATCATACATGTTTTACAACAAATTTTACTTACTGTAAAAGCTGTAACTTATAATATTTGTCTAGGTTCTTTTATAATTATACAGTGACATATAAGGAGTTATGAGCATTCAAAATGTAATGGCTGAAGAATAATGGTACATAACAATTCTTAACTAAGGGATACAAACATAAGATTAAATATTAAACATAGCCCTTGAATAATTATGTTACTTTAAGGACAAAAAGTGCATTATTTTCAGAGCCCAGCAATTAATGGAATTTACTAATCAAGTAATCATCACACTAATTAACCACTTACATTAAAGTAATTGTCTGTTCTCACAAAAGACTTGAAGAACTGGAATAATCAGAAAGTCATAATTGGAAAGGATAATTTTGCTTACTTAAAGTGTTTCAAAAGTCAGACTTTTCCAGTTCATTAATGAAGATGGAAAGCTGTACCTTATGAAAGTGCTTGAAATGTTTTGAGCATTATGATTATGACAACCAACAGTGAAACTAATTTTGCCATATTCTTGTTTAGTCAGTAAAACTATCCATGACCCTGTAAAGAACAGCACATCTACAGCATTGTCTTTCAAAAATAACCTCAGTAGCAACAGCAAATGTTAGGAACAAGACTCTTGAAATAAGCTCACCTAATCACTGGTGTAGTTAAAAAAACAGAAGTTAATGTTAGAAATAAACAAGTTGAAACTATTTTAGTGAACACTCCGAAAGAAGCTGTAAGGTGAAATGCTGATGGTCTAATTAAATACATTTTGGTGTTATAAGGTTGTTTATTTATAGTGTTAATGTGTATTCTTATACACCAATATGTATTACTGATGTTTTAAAAAAATGTGGTTATTTGGTAAAGAACTGACTCACTGTCAACATTTGTTTTCTATGATTCAGCCAATTTTCATTTAAAAGGTTTGCACTTGCAGATATTTCTAACCAAACATATAACTTAAGGTTCGGCAATGTTAATTTTTTGGTTTGATCTGGTTCTTACCTTGCCAGTGTTTTTTGCTCATATTTATTTAAATAATCATAGCAAAATTTACTGCAGGCACACAACAAGCACCAATATGTTAAATATTTTAATAACTATTAAAATTAAAAAAAACTTTATTCAGGCAAATGAAAACTAAATATAATTTTATTGTATATACCAAACAATTGTCTTACCATATAGAATGTCTCCTAATCTGCTTCTTTTTAACCACTTTCCTGTTTTTATAATCTTGTTTCTCTAATAACATTTCAATTTTCAAAAATGTTTTTCATTTGTTAATAACACCAGAAGCTATCAGTTCAGAATGCTATTTATTTTAATGTGCACTTAATGGATACTGTTCAACATCTGTATAAAAAAAAAGCAGACAAAGTACAAATTAAGATCAACAAGTAAGAAATTTGAATCTAAAATACCTTTAATATAATAATGTTCACTTATCACACTGAGTTAAGTAAAGTTTAGAAATATTAAAATATAATCAATATAGTCTAGCCTAGTAATTAAAATGCTATGTTTGAAATTGTCTATGGGTCAAATTTTGAAATAAATTACAGCCAAATATTCTAAAGGGTCATAGTTCAAAATGGTTGTTATTCTGAAAATTAAATGTAAAATTAATTCAATATGCAAAGCCTAATGTTCATTTAGGCTGTTAACATTTTGAAAATTTATGTCAAAGTTATCATATTAATAATACCATTATTGTTGTACGGAAGAAAAATTTAAATAAGAATAGTAGAGAAAATTCTTGGAATACTGGTTTATTCCCCTAGAATTTTTGCAAAAAACGTATTCCTTTCTCTTCAGTCTCATGCAGTAAACGAATTACATTGTAGAATAAATATATTACAAGGAAGATATTTAAAAGGAACAGCTGTTCCACATTCACTGATTAATAGGTACCCGAGTATGCCATGTCAGAATAAATGTAGAAAGAAACGATAATGCAAGCATTCACTCACTAATATTTGATATTATTACCATGTGTACTATATGTATACTTGTTACTATATGTTTATACACAGAGGAAGTACTTTATCCAATAGTCAAGATTATACAATTCATTGTTTTAACCATGTCTAAAAGGTATAGATACGTATCGAAATTGGCAAATGTTAAAAGTATTCACACGTTATCTTATTTAGTAATAGTAGCATTAATAACGACTTGAGCTATAAGAATTCAACAAACCTTAACTATTATTAAGCCTAACATAACTTCATAATTTTACTTTTGTTTCATGATATATGAAGCTTATAGAGAACTTCTCATGCTTGATGTTTAGTAACAAATTGAAGAATAATTTAAAGTTTCCAGCTATAAAATTTATATTTTATTTTTAAATAAATTAACAAATTGCATACTCAAACACTTAGTTAAAATAGTTTAAATCCATTTTTATTTCTTATTTAAAAGTTCGTGGTGCCATCTGGGGAAATAAACAAATTCCCAAAATTGTATCGCATAGAAGTTAAGTATAGTTTTGTGAATGTATTTCTTTTATCATGATTTACTTCGGGGTGACTCAGGAGTAATTTACAACCTTATAGTTATAAAATTCATGGTTCGATTCTTCAGGTTGATCAGAGTGTAAATAATCCATTGTGTAGTTCTGCACTACAAAAACAAGTATTTGTGATTTGACTCATAACTAGTGATTAAAACTATATATGCATAAACGGCTCGTTTGGGTTGAGAAAATATTTTACATAAAAGAGCGAACAACATTTCGACCTTCTTCGGTCATCGTCAGGTTCACTAATCAGTGATGTCGAGAAAACCCACTTGTAGAGAAATATAGTATCGCAAAAGTATCGTCAGTGAACCTGACGATGACCGAAGAAGGTCGAAACGTTGTTCGCTCTTCCATGTAAAATATTTTCTCAACCCAAACGAGCCGTTTTCCATATATATTCTCTACAAGTGGGTTTTCTCGACATCACTGATTAGTGATTAAAACTGTTTAGTAAAATATTTTATAAAATTAAGACATATTTTAGGTTTCAGCCAACAATGAAATGTCCTACTAATTTTTTTCTGCATAAAATTTCACTAATATAATTGAAACTGTACTCTGTACAAACGAAGTGTTGATCACATATCAGTAAAACTGGCTTTATTTCAAATCACATTTTTAAAGATAACGATCGTATTTATGCTTTATAGTTGTAGACCGACAGGTGTTGGAGTGACAAAGTAAAGTATGCGGTGGCAGAATTAACAGAGTCTTCAAAATAGATAAACCTTTTAAGTTAACACAAACAATTTGGTTTATTCGACAAACATTGATGTAAATTATTGTATCCGCAGAGGAACGTGCTGTTTTTCTATTGCCTCTTCGTTTATCAAATACTTTTCAGTCGACTACCATTCCCTAACTTCTTGGCTGATTGACATGAAACTTCGAGATGTCATTTTCATTTTTTATTTAAATGTTTAGGCCCTTTCGAGGAATTTATGGGGTCAAATGTCAAAACGTAAAAATGTATATGTTGTGCTTCTGTGCGATACTATTTGGAAAAATGAAGATGAACATTGGCACAAACATACTTTTTACTCTCTTAACACTGTAACATATTGACATAAAAAGCTGTTGACCATATTGAGTCTTTTTAGGATGTTTTCGTCAATTATTTGACCATATTTCGATACGTTTACATGGGATTTAGTTCATGGATAATTTTCTATAGGTCACACGCAATGAGAAACAAAAATGGTGGACTTGCCCATTTTTAGTAATTCTATGGAGGGTCAAGATATCACAAAAACGTAATTTTAGGATTTTCTGACAACTGCTTCAGGGTATTTTGGCTAATCTACATGGGATTTGGTATAAAGATACTTATAATTTACACGTCCCATCCATATACGTAAAAAATGTAGGATATATTTGGTGATTTTAAGGGTTCAAAAGGTTGAATAAACCCATAATCTTAGGAGTTTTGGTCAATTACTTAGCCTTGTTTCTACCAATTTACACGTAAGTTGGTACAAATATACTATTTACAGGTGTCTAATATAGATAAAGACAAGTTTGATATTTTTGTCTTTTGCTCAAAGTTTCAGCGAAGAAAGTACAACTTAGGGTTTTCGTGAATGAACTATTCATGTGTATGCCAATCATCTTACAAAGATATCTTTTTGCAGGTCCCAAGCAATAATGTTTCTTTGTTGTTTTTATTTTACTGATTGTTTTAGAGTCAAAATTGGCCACGTTGGGACTGAGTGGCAGATACATGTTGAATTCGCCTGCAAATGTTGGACTCTAATTTTAAAGATTCCTTTGTTATAACGCATTCATAGCCCAAATCACGAATCACTAGGGTACTCTCGGTATAATACAATAACTTTTTTTTTAGTATAGTTTAGATGGTAACGTAATTGTCAAAGCATCTCATTACTCAAAGGGTTAAAATAATGGAGTATCTGAGAAGGGTTCGTTTACCAGTGTTATAATAATTGTAAAAAAAAAATTCAAATAATTACTTTAAATAAATATATTTAATAAATTATTCTTAACAAAAATCTGTAAGAAAAATGAAAAATTACATAAGAGAATAAGCGAATAAACAGATCAAAATATCGTGTAGAATTGTTGAAATGAATGGTAAGTACTTCAGCCAGAAATCAACAGAAGACAGAAGTGATAAGGAAAGATAAGGTATACGTGCATAAGGCCTCCAGCATGGCCTGGTGGGTTAAGGCGTTCGACTCTGAGGGTCGCGGGTTCGAATCCCGGTCACACTAAACATGCTCGCCTTTTCAGCTGTGGGGCGTTATAATATGACGGTCAGTCCCACTATTCGATAGTCAAAGAGTAGCCCAAGAGTTGGTGGTGGGTGGTGATGACTAGCTGCCTTTCCTCTAGTCTTACACTGCTAAATTAGGGACGGCTAGCGCAAATAGCCCTGGTGTAGCTTTGCGCAACATTCAAAAACAAACAAACAAAATAGGTGAATAAGAAGTTCTAGTTCTTAAATATAAATAAATATACACATATATATGTATATATACACACAAAATGCGTAAAGTAAAAGCAATATACGTTAAAGTATTTTAAAAGCGCTGAATTTATATGATATGCGAAGGCTTGAGTTTTGTTTTCATTAATCGCTGACAAAGTAATGAGAATATGCTAATAATTTGCTTCTCCCCCTAAACAGCTAAAACTAACTGGGAATTTTTGTTTTGCTCTTAATTTAGAAACATTGAAAAAATATTACAATTATTATGTTTGTTTACTCAATATGAATTTACAATTATGTGATATATGTATATAAAAGGTATTTTTTGTAATCGTTTGAAAGTGTTGACTTATTGATCAATAGGTGGCAGTATAGTCATATAATTTTTCACTTTTAATGAGATTGCATTGATCCATTTTGTTATTACTATTTTGTAAGTGTCATTTATTTTCAAGTGTTATGATATATATATAACGCTAGTAATAAATTAAACTCTTTTAAAGTAGTCTTTATTATTTATTAAATAATTGTTAATATATTTAAATATATGCGTCACTGCGGAGTCACGAGATAAAATTTAAGTGCTATTTATTTCCATAGTAATTAATTCAAAATTACATAAATTGCAAAATACAATAGCCGGAAGAGTATAACATAATACGATAAAAATAATTAATTAAAGCTGACTTGCGCTATAAGAAAATAAAGTTAAAATATTGAAAAGTAGAAACAATTCAAAATTAATATATTGTTTAGAGAACGTCTTTTAAAATTAATTTTATCAAATTAATTATAACGTTCCATTCTTTACAAAACAATATACAATAGATTGAGGCAAAGTTACAAAAAAAATTAAATAGACTGGCATACTGATCAGAGTAGAAATTCGAAACTACGACTACTTATATGAAGCCTAATCTCTTTTTCACGAAAAAACGCTGGAAGTTGTCACCAGCAGCTCATTTTCGGCTGCTCTGTAATGGACACAGTTAATAATGAATGGGTAGGTCGATTTGCCAATAAACATCATTTGATGTGATGTAAAAGTAAATCAGCAACAAAAAATACATCCTTTATTGGTTTTTGATCTTAGTACTAGGAACCTGTAAGTGTATCAACACATATTTATAAAGTACAAGTCGATGTTTCACACACAATGTTTCTCATATGCTACTACTAGGTAGTTTATTTTTATTTTTACTCAAAACTACAGAAAGCAATTAACCACATGTCCAATTAAGATCCACTTTTGTTCGGCAGCAGGCAGGAACACTGGTTGAAAGAAAATTAATAGTGGTGTTCAGTTGGTTTTACTGAATCGTTTTGAAAGTTCTAAGAATTATTTTCGTAGCCTTTTCTGGTCTAAAAGTTAGCCACAAATGTCATCATTTGGCCTATATTTGATAAAAACTTATGTTAAAAATTATTTATTATCTTAGTGTAAGTTGTTATTCAATGTTTGGCTTTAAGAAACCTTTGTGACAAACAAAAATTTTGTTTGTTTGTTAGTCAATCAATATTAAAAACAAATAAAAAACAACATCTATGGTTTGTAACTGGAGATTAAATATTACAACATTCAAAAAATGTCACTAGTTTACACACTTCCAAAAGACAATAGAAAATTCCGAAAATATACTTGATATATACAATAAAAAATGCCTAAAATGACAAAAATTTTGCAAGTTGAGATTGATAAAAACTGTAATCACCAGGGAGTGCCACATGCCCAAATATATCAGCTTAATATTCGTAAAATAAAAGAATAATTTGCAAAGCTGATCATAAAAATACTAACCAATAAATAATTTCATAATCAAATAGATACGGATCAATAACTACAATTTCTCCTACTACCACGTAACAGACATTAATATCCTCTAATTCAGTGGTTCTCACCTTTGTTTAGTTTGTGACCTCACTTTATTAACGGCCAGTCGTGACCCTGTAAAGAGCTTTAGTGTATAATACATCTGGCTTACTCGGTAAGCAAACTACTAATTATTTTCAAAGACTATTCCTGATTTTCTCATGTACATTCTGACGACCTTGTATTTTGACCCGTTACTGGAAAAAAACTCTGCTCTAATCTATAACAAGTACTGTTAAAATCTTTTAAAAAAAAACTTTGTGATCGTCGAAGAATTTGGAGTGTTGTGTCATCGAGAACTTTTAAAACACGCGAAAGATTGTGAAAAAGACAGAAATGCACGCCATATAACGTTACTTTCTTTTTTCTTTTAAAATATAGCGAAATATGTTGAAAAATTAAATAATTATAATAATAAGATACAATAAAACTGATCTTTTGAGATTTATTTTGCATCAGATCATCCTATAAGTAATGTCCGAAAATTTAATACAGAAAGTGCATAATCATTTCTATTTTTGTAGAAGGCTTTAATGAATAAAATATGTAGTAAGACGTGAATATAAATGTTCAGACAAATAAAATAAATTGATCCAACTCCACTTTCTCAGATCATTAATCAAATTAACCCTTATGAAGATGGATGTGTCTGTGGAGCACATTAGTGACAACAGTGCAGCAGAAACTACATGAAAAATTCAAGGTGTTTATGGTGCGAAATCTCTCTATGAAAGAAAATGTCGAAGGTGTTTTCAGAAGTTCAGATCAGGTGACTGCAGTTTAAGTGATGCGCCACAATCAGGTCATCCTATACAGTTTAACGATGACTTGCTGCTGGCTGCACTTGATGGAGACTGTGCTGTAACTGTTGACGAACTAGCACAGAAGTTTATTTCAAACCATTTAACAGTTCACCGTCATCTGCAGCAGCTTGAAAACGTTTCAAAACTTGGCAAATGGGTTCCCATGATTTGACAGAAGCTAACCTTAGAGCAAGAGTGGACATTTGCACTTCTCTGCCCTCTCGTGAATGTAACTCACCTTTTTTTGGACAGGTTAATGACTGGAGATGAAAATTGATATTTTATAAAAATGTTAAGCGTCGCAGACAATGGCTCAGTGCAGGTGAACTGGCTAAAGTACAGTCCAAAATGGACATGGGAAAGTCTTGGGAAGCGTCTAGTGGGATATTGTTGGTGTGATCCACTTTGAATTGCTCCTATTAATGTAACGATTACATCAGACTTATGTTGTCAACACTGAGAGCGCTTGAATGTTGCACTGAAAGAAACGAGGCCTGCTTTGATCAATTGTAAAGATGTTGTGTAACACCAGGATAATGCACGGCCCATACCCCACATCTGCAAAGATTGAAGAGCTAGACTGGAAAAACTTCCACAACTTCCTTATTCTCCAGACCTTTTCCCATCTGATTATCATCTATTCCGAAGTTTGCAGAACTATCTTGATGGAAAAAAGCTTGGAACACATGAAGATGTCAAAACTACCCTCTCCACATTCTTTTCCTCCAAACCCCAAGAATTTTATAGAAGTGGCATTCAGAAGCTTGAGAATTGTTGACAGGAAGTAATTAATAATAATGGAACATACATTATTGATTAAAATAACATTAAAAACGTTTGAAATTGTTTATCTTTTTTTAAACCTAAAATCGGACATTACTTAAGGGACGACCTGATAATAAAAACAAAAACAAACAAATAAAAAAAATCCGGAGATTCTTGACCAAAGACTCGTTTCTTAGGATTCGCAATATGACAGTAATGTCATAATTCAATATATTTATTCTGGTATCAAAGTTAATCATATATACTTTACACATTATTTAGTCTTATTGCATGTTATACAGCTTTTTTTTGTTTGATTTGGACGTATTTATTCAAAAATTAATTTGTATCTGCTTGCTTTGTAATTTGCTAATAAATGAAAATTTAAATATGTTTAATAACACACATCTGTAGAACTTTTTAAATTTATGTTTCCTTTAAAGTAGAAACCGAAACAAAAAAAGAGAGAGAGTTATTTTTGGAAATGTTTGTTTGGTTTTTCCACTGCAAAGCAACATTGTGTTATTTGCTATGTACATGGCGGGAAATCGCTTTCTAAAACATGCAATATATTTAACTGTATGAATATGTAATTGATGATAAAGCAAAGTCGAAATGAGAAAAAAAATGTAAATATGTTTTTCCCTCTCAGCACGAATGAACATTCGAAAATTTTCAAGGGATAACTTTTAGCCAGAATGTTATGGTCACTTGACATCTATATTAATTCCCTTTAGGCTTATTGGTCAGCGTAATTGAATATGGATCCAAGGCTCACATCTTGTTACTATTAAACAATTCCGTACCGCACCTTGGGGCCATGGGTGCGTTAAATGAGTGACGATAATGTCCTAGTATTTGATTGAAATTGGCGGTGAAATGTGCCTACCCTCATGTAGTTCTAATACAAATCATTCACTCTATGTACATATATTTGCGTGAATCTATATGTACATGTTTATTCTCATTGTTAAGTAATGCCACGTTTTCGAGCCACTCGTCTGCATTATCGTTCAGCTATTGTAAACGCTATCAGTGTCTTTAAAAATTCCGAATCAAGATGGCTGATCGTCCACTATGAGAAACATTACCAATGTCTTTGCCTGTATGTTAAGATTGTAATATTTCTGGTTCTTTAAACTTCTCTGCCAGGTTATTTTGTTTACGATAGGAAATAAGTTGTTAGTTGATTTGTTTTTGAATTTCGCACAAAGCTACTCGAGGGTTATCTGTGTTAGCCGTCCCTAATTTAGCAGTGTAAGACAAGAGGGAAGGCAGCTAGTCATCACCACCCACCGCCAACTCTTGGGCTACTCTTTTACCAACGAAAAGTGTGATTGACCGTCACATTATAACGTCCCCACGGCTGGGAGGGCGAGCATGTTTGGCGCGACCGGGATGCGACCCCGCGACCCCCAGATTATGAGTCGCACGGCTTAACACGCTTGGCCACGCCGGGCCTGCTAGCTGATGCTTGATATGTTGCTTTACTTTGTAATCCTGGGCTATTTCACGTAGTGTTCCACGAACTGTCTCCATATCAGGACACGTCCAATTCTTTCCGGTATTACAATGTGAAGAGCCCGAGAAGTGAATGGTACAATGATACCATTGACTGTTCTTGTCTAGTAATTTTGTTAATTATGAATATTAGTATAATATTTTTAGGCTTAAGAACTTGTCTCGCCAGTGTGTTTAATGATACAGGATGCTTAAAAAAGTTAACACTTCTGAGAATTTTTTCTCTCCCTTGTACTTGAGTGTAATGGTAACGAGATTGACTATGATGCAGAGAAGGAAGGTTGCTGTATGGATGGACGTCTTTCAGTCAACCACGACGGTTCGCAACAAATACAGAAAGCATTTCAACTGCGATCTACCCAGGCCTGGCATGGCCTAGCGCGTAAAAGCGTGCGCTTCGTAATCTGAGGGTCGCGGGTTCGCGTCCGAGTCGCGCCAAACATGCTCGCCCTCCCAGCCGTGGGGACGTTATAATGTGACGGTCAATCACACTTTTCGTTGGTAAAAGAGTAGCCCAAGAGTTGGCGGTGGGTGGTGATGACTAGCTGCCTTCCCTCTAGTCTTACACTGCTAAATTAGGGACGGCTAACACAGATAACCCTCGAGTAGCTTTGTGCAAAATTCCAAAACAAACAAGCGTTCCACCCTCGATAGTCCATATACGTGTTAACATTTTTGAGACCCGACATGGTCAAGTGGGTTAAGGCATTTGACTCGTAATCTGAGGGTCGCGGGTTCAAATCCCCATCACACTAAACATGCTCACCCTTTCAGCCATGGGGGCGTTATAATGTGACGGTCAACCCCACTATTCGTTGGTAAAAGAGTAGCCCAAGAGTTGGCGGTGGGTGGTGATGACTAGCTGCCTTCCTTCTAGTTTTACACTGCTAAATTAGGGACGGCTAGCGCAGATAGCCCTCGTGTAGCTTTGCGCGAAGTTCAAAAAACAAACAAAAACATTTTTTTGAATCATCTTGTACTGGGCTGACGTATTTTCCAACTTGCACTTTTCCAACACGCCTATTTATCGTATTTGTATATATGTTAACTGCTTATTCTACTGGAAGCTCATTGTCAGAGAATTATTAAATATAATTTTTGTAAAACCGACGTGATAGTTATAAGCCTAATCAACTAGTTCTACGTGATTTTAGATCTTGGAAACATTCAGTTCGTCCTAGTCGAGATAAAGTTAAACGTTTGTTTGTTTTGATTATCTGCTCCAAGCTGTAGGAGGGTTATCTGTGTTAATAGTTACTAGTTTCGGACCGATAAACTATAGGGAAGTAGCTAGTCAAGCGTAGCCACGCTATGTTTCTAGCTTCTCTAATAGGATACTAAGATATGACTGTCACTCTTATAGCGCATTAATGGTTCCAAAGTGCGGAGCGCGATTTTGCGGTAAGAAGACATGTACCGCGAACTCTCAGATTCACAGTCCGTCCTGTTAACCAAGATACCACGTCTAACTCAATATTGTACTTATATAATTTCAATCTTACCCGTTTTAAAAAACAAATCAAGCTTATATTACCGCTGAGATAATATAGATTCAGTCTAAGCTGTTCGTAAACACAAGACAAACTATCTGCTACGCTGAAGTAAGATTTTTAGTAAATTAGCAAATGCTTGAGATCAGTCTTTTAAGATATATTTTTAGGGGCTTTGTGAGTTTTAACGGCCAAGTTTAACATGTTAATTCTCTTATTCAATTAATAAACACTGAAGAGTGTTACACAAAACTTGAATAGCTCTCGATTAATTGTGTAGCACGTTATGCAAAAAGGTGCTCACACAGTATACCTTGTAGAAGAAAACCAAAACCAAAACGGATTTATTTCCATGTTAAAGTATTCGTCCGCGTGGAGCACGTTTGATTATTTCATTAAAGCTCTTTCATTGCTGACAATTAATTCGAAAGTCGTAAAGAAGAAGATATTGGTATCAGGACAACATAGATTAAATGTTAGTTTCGACCGTTTGGTGGGACGTTTATTAGCTATCTTGTAGCTTCACTGAAAGACAAATGAACGAAGTATGACCACATGTTTTCATAGCTGTTTTAAAAACGTTACATGGCGATGAAAATGGGCAAACGTCCCTGACAAATAAGACAAAAATCATATATATTAGTGGATAAAGGAAAGTGGTAGTCACTGCGCGCGTGGCTTATAAGAGCTCGTGACGGACGAAAAGTTCATATACGAAATATATTTCATTCAGTGAGAAATAATAAAAAAAACCCTACAAAATTCACCCTAAATTACAAAAGTAATTAAAACAGACGTCTTAGTAATCAATTCAGTGGTGCAGAATGCCAATGAAAATCTAGCCTAAATTAATGACACAGACGCCGAGAGATAGGAGTCTTTCAAAACAATACAAAGTTGCCTGTCAGTGGAATTAATTTCTCTCTTCTGTGCACGGTGAAAATGATAATTACAGTACATACGAATACTACTCTAACCCTTCGCGAATTTATTAGCAATGTTCAAACATCCAGTCATCAACTGTATGACGGTAAAGGGTGCTTAATATTAATTACCAACTGTTGTGACATCAATAGAAATAGCACAGTAATTAACTCCCCTTTGAAATGACATCTCATTTTCGATATATTAGTGGGGCAATTAATATAAATGCATATGAATAAAACCTCTCACAATGACAGCTATAACATTTCCTTTGTGTCTGGGCAGGATGCGCTCGCGCGGCTCTACTCGCGTGCAGGAAACGCTCTGTAAAGTAAACCATGACTTTATGCCCCTATTTCATTTCTGTACGAAATTTTTGCAGAACTCATTATACTTGACAAATTATTCAAATGTTACGTTTTCAGAAAAAAAAATGTTATTTTAGAAGTTAGTTCTAAACATTTTGGGCATATATAAAGAACTTAACAAATAATCACATTATTTTTTCAAATATTCACCGTGATAAAATGTACCGTGTGTGTTTTTCTTACATCAAAATCACATCGGGCAATCTGCTAAGCCCACCGAAGAGAAGTAAACCGCTGATTTTAGCGTTGGAAATCTGTAGACTTACCGCTGTACTAGCGGGGGCACGAATGTATCACCCTCAATTTATTTAACGTATCTATAAAGATTGTTCTTTGTTTAGAAATATTAAATGTCATATTACAATGTCTCATTTATTTATTCCTGTTATTTATTACCTCTAGTTGCGCTTTAGAAAACAAGCGTTTTCAATAACTTCCGAATCAACAATAAAAATATATTTTATCGTCTGTATTACATCTGAACATGGATTGAAAATATTCTTATTTTAGCAAAGAACGCATTGTAATAGTGTTTCTAAAACCGATGCTTTTGTAAAGTTAATATTCTAACACAACAACAAAAACTAGTCTTCACATATCTATGTTTTAAAGTGTAATTAAGGTTGTGTAGTTTCTCCGCTAGGATATCGACATTAGATATTGAGAGTTTATGGGTTAATAGTGTACGGTTTTAAATCATGCCGAAGATAGACGAAGCGCCGTTGAAGATTTTTATCAGCGTCGGCTGAGGTTATAGTCGTTGTTGTTATATAATACATACACAGTGAATTTATAACGCAGTATTATCAAGAAACGAGGGACATAAAACGCGTTTTTTAATCTCCGTGTAGCATCTATTCGGCCAGATATCCTATCTGAACCGGTGCAGTGTGAACAATCGAGCGAACTGGGCAGCGACAATAACAGTTACTTCGAATGAAAAGGATACCTCGGTTGTCAAACGTCTTCTAATGTACACACTATCTTATTCTTATAAGCAGGTAGTATAGACAAACGCAAATTGCACGTCGCCTCGACTACTTTTGGTATCATCAATGACAAACTCCGGTTGTTTAGGCCTAGCACTTCTTACTTCTTACGTCGAGTGAAGCCCGTGGATTAAGCACAAGCCATTGGACACGGGTGAAACGACCCGAGAAGGCACGTTCCTCTCATTGATTTAGATGTCTTAATTATGGCCGAGATTAACGGGATCTCTGATATGAGTGAATTATTTAGACTGTAACGCTACTGTTGTACCACAGCAGTAATTTTGTCATATGCACAGCGTTATGTGAACGGTGAAATAGATAGATAGGGAGAGAGGTGGTTTAGTATTGAATGTGTTAATATCACCAGCTCCGATTCTTTTTATCACACTTAGAACTCCCATTCACGTAAATCACATTCGTTCCACCTTATTTCGCTGCTTAATATAAGGAAATTTTGGAGCGAAGGCGTTGAGGGCTGTTACGTTGTTTCCAAGAAAATAGTTAAAATAGCTCTTCTCGAGCGAGGTTTAAATCTTCTAGAAACTTGTTTAAGAACGTAAAATAACATAAATAAATCTGTTTGGCTCCAATGACCACAATTTCCTCTTGAAGTTTAAGTAAACTGAATTCGGAAATTCAAAAAAGGAACTGTTAACATGCTCCCCCTTTCGTGCAGGGTGGTGTGTACAAGTTAAAAAGCGCCGTCCACGTGCATATACAACGGTTTTCCCGAATTGATAATTATGAGCAATGAATTTCTGACTAAAATTATCATTTCTGAAGCCTTTCAAATACCACGTTGAGGGCGATCCGCTCTTAGCGTGGCAAAAATTGCAACCTATATTATAGAGGGAGCTCTTCGTTCATGCTTCATACAGCTCTTAAAATTATGCATTAAACTAAACGACTTTCCATAAAACTTTCGGAAAGGTTTAACACAGAAAAAACCAGGGCAAATCGCATTAAGCAGAACAAATGATTTATGATATTATTCATATCCAAAAACATACATAGGCTGTGAACTTACAAATAACCTCTTTCAATAAATCTTAGAAAATTTTCATAACGGAAGTACTTTACAAACCTAATATTCTAGCAGAGTTAAGAAAACAACAACAAACTTTTATTTCATTTTATAATTCGTCAACTTAAATTGTAAAGTCCAATTCATAAAGCATAATTCAGCTTTCCAACATTGGCTTGTAAGGTGATGGTCAAAACGGTTATTGACGATACGTTAAATGAATTTTATTTTTTTTTAATATCACATGGACATCGTGATGCTGTCTCAAGAAATGGAAGGAATGGCGTGTGTTTTCTTATAGCAAAACCGTAGCGGGCTATCTGCTGAGCCCACCGAGGGGAAGCGCACCCCTGATTTTACAGTTGTACTAGCGGGGGGCAGAAAAAAATGAAAAACTTTTAGTTTCAGAAAAGAAGCAGTAAGTGAACTTTAAGTATCACAAACAACGATTAACATTGGTTGAAAAATTAGAATATTATTCTAATGTTTGTTTAATATTGGTGCAGAAATAAACAAGAGAGAGAAAAAGTGCATTCAAGTTTCCTACATTTATTTATCTGTTCGCAAAAATAAAATTTTAGTAAGTAGATCAATCAAATAGCTTGTTGGTAAGCACAAAACTACACAATGGATAATCTATGATGTTCTCAGCACAGGTATCGAAACTCGATACGAGGAAAGGCAATGTGCTCCAACGAGTCACGAAAACTCCAATATTGCAAAGGCGAGAGAAAACAGATTTTGAGAAAACCACACAAATAACTCACTGATTTTCTAAAGCTCCGCTTTGAGCGAAATTCAAAACAAACCTAAAGCTCCACGCCGCGGGTGGTGGTGTAATGATGTGGGGTTACTTTTTCCCGACTTACTTGGACTCATTCAGAAGACAGAATGAAGTATACGCTTGCTACAGCATCACATCTAATCAAGCGATATTTTCTGTGTAACCCGAAAGGCACTTAATTCCATTCACAGTGTTCAGATTACACGTGCATGGTTTGAGTAACATAGCGGAGACTTCAGACGTCTTCTATGACAACCAAGATCCTTGATCTCAATCTAATTGAGTGTTTGTGGGATGAGCTTGGAAGACATCACAATCCTTCGACTGTTTCTCTCCGTAAAGCGTATATTAATGATCGAATGGGGAAAAGTCCCCCAGGACACCTTCCAGCACATCATAGATTATATGCCACATTGTATCATGACTGTTATTTGGGGAAAAGTCAATTTTGCTGTTCGATTAGGAGTGGTCATTTATTAAGTACAGGATACTGATTGCCTTCCTTCTAGTCAGCAGTTCTAAATCAAGGGTGTCTCTGATTTAGTTGTTCAAACCTTGTATCGCTGTTCAAGATGAGCACACCAATAACTTTAAATAAGCGTGTTTTGTATTTATTTTTTCGTATCTAATTAAGCACAAAGCCACACAATGGCATATACGTGAACTTCCCACTACGGGTATCGAAACCCGGTTTCTAGCGCTGTAAGACCGAAGACACACAGCTGTGCCACTGGGGGACGCGTGTTTTTTGATATTACATTTGTATGTAAAAATAAGCTTACGTTAATTTTAATATTTGTTCTGTTTTCTCAGAACTTAAACACAAAGTGGAGTATAAGAGTAGCCCAAGAGTTGGCGGTGGGTAGTGATGACCACCTGCCTTCCCTCTAATCTTACACTGCTAAATTATGGACGACTAGCGCGGATAGTCCTCGTGTAGCTTTGCGCAAAATTAAAAATCAAACACACAAACAAAGTCCTGTAAGAGGCGTAGCGAATTACACTTCAAAGCGTTTTAATCAAGTAATTCTGTGAGGTAATCGATAAATACCATAAACACTTATTGATCAGTCATTGAATGCTGTTGACGCGTATCTGCAGCAGCTCTTAAACGAAATAACTTAAGGCATGGGAAACAAGTTTGAAATACCACCGATAAAAATCTGTTTCTAATCAGTACGAAAAGTGTTCTTAGTTACTTTAAACCAAACCGATTCATATAAAATCAATTATAATCAATCCAAAAACTTTAAAACTATTAACATACTCGACGCTACAGAGCTGGGCAGTTAAGATAATCTCTCTTTCTCCAAACTCCAAAACATAAAATGTTTATGTGTATATATAGTTAGCACAAGGTTTCTTGGTGTGTTCGAACATCAATAACACGAAGACTGTGACATCTGAGAGCAATGCGCATGCTCAGTGATCAACAACTAATTATAAGTATCCTCCATAGCCAAACATCAACTGGTCTATCCAACAACACGTACACATGTCGAATATCAAACATCTTCCTTCACCTGTCTATCACCAAACATAGACAATAAGTTGTTAACAGCACCCGTTACATATCCTTATTGTTTACTCGAGAAGTAGAAACAATAAAAATATATTCATGTAAACGACAATCAATAAGATATTTGTTATTTTAAGTTACGGATGTTTCGAACTGTGCGTGTGTGTTTTTCTTATATTAAAGCGACATGGGGCTATCTGCCGAGTCCACCGGTTTCGAACTTCAAGGAGAATCAGGTAATTAAACTTGTAAAACGGTTTTATATGGAGAAAAAAATGTTAATAAATAAAACTGAAGCTAGAATTACACAGAGAACTAAAGTATTTTCAACAGTTTAACGTTCAACTGCATTACCAAATTATTCACATCTTAGATTACCGACTTAATCACGCTTTCAAAAACAGTTTTAAACCTATTTATGTAAAATGAAAGGCGGAAAAACATGCACTTAAAAAGAAAATTTTAATAGCATATTGTCGGAAATGTATTGAAACATATTAACATAAATTTGAATATCTAAAGAACAGTTGATTATATTTTTCATTTATAAAAAGCAGTTCCTCTATTTTTTTAACTAAACATTTTCCCTCCCCTGAACTGTTAATCTCTGATTATTGTTTGCCCCCAACACATGAATAACCAACTAATTCACTACAAAGTGTTTTAACATTTAATGTCAAGTTTTGGACCAAATATAACGTTGCAACTGCATGGCCGAGCGCGTAAGGCGTGCGACTCGTAATCCGAAGGTCGCGGGTTCGCGCCCACGTCGCGCTAAACATGTTCCCCCTTTCAGCCGTGGGGGCGTTATAATGTGACGGTCAATCCCACTATTCGTTGGTAAAAAAGTAGCCCAAGAGTTGGCGGTGGATGGTGATGACTAGCTGCCTTCCCTCTAGTCTTACACTGCTAAATTGGGGACGGCTAGCACAGATAGCCCTCGAGTAGCTTTGTGCGAAATTTCAAAAAACAAAAACAAACAACACAGCGTAATAGTAGGAATTCTGTCTAGTAACAAAAAAAGAAATATAGATTTATTAGAACGTTTAATTGTTGGTTTATGTATTATTCGCACTTAGCTTTGATTCAATAATATATACATAGTTTTTAAACCTGCGTCAAACAATAATTTTGGTATGTAAGGTTTAGTTGTTAGTGAAAACGAGAAATGATGTGGGATTAAGTCTTAACTGACGTTACTGATAATTTTAAAGTTTACCAGATAACTAGGACTGTTTGTTTTATTGACAAGTTTTAAGTAGTTCAGTAATCGTATTTTTATAAAGTTTCAAACGTGGTGGACGTTAACTGTGATACAATCTATTATCGTAGTTTTATTCTGTACAAATGATGACTGGTTTATAGTTGTTTTCAACATATTTTATTTTAACACTAACTGAAATATAAGACAAATTTTTTAGAAGCGAATAAACTTTACATTTTGTCTCCTCTCTACTTCTTACAACAAAACATCATTGAAGTTTAAATACTAAGTATAAATATTACCCAGATATGAATGTTACCTAAGTGTGAATATTATCTAAGTATAACTATTATCTAAGTATAAATATTACCTAAGTATGAATATTACCGAAGTATAAAGACTATTTAAGTCTAAATATAAATCTATATAAATATTTCAGGACAAATACCTGGTATAAAGATGACTGACTGTGTTTGATATTGTATTAATGAAGGAATAAGTTAGATATCAAGAAAAAGTATTTAATATTTTATTAACACGTGTGTGTGTTTTCTTTGTTTAGATGTTTAGAAAATAATTTGTTTTTCACTCGAAGTAAAAGAGTGTGCTGTAACATACTCGTATTATACGTATAAAATACGGTGTCTTGATTACTGTTAAAACACATTAACGACTGTATTTGTACGAATGAAGTCCTCGTGTTTAGCGTGAGTCAACAGAAGAAAGCACGTGCCTTTCGGTTAAATAATGCTTCATTTAGTGAGATTGAGTCACAGTAAATATCAAAATAGCAGTTGATGTTGGAAAATGATTAAATTTAAACTTACAAGAATCAGAAATTATTGTAGGTTTGAACTACTGACCGAGAAGAGAAGGTTTGTTTGTTTGTTTTGGAATTTTGCACAAAGCTACTCGAGGGCTATCTGTGCTAGCCGTCCCTAATTTAGCAGTGTAAGACTAGAGGAAAGGCAGATAGTCATCACCACCCACCGCCAATTCTTGGGCTACTCTTTTACCAACGAATGGTAAACTAATGGGTTTAGAATATGGGACAAACATTTACTGAATCTCTCGTAGAAACACATAACGGTAACGCTTTGAATTTGTGTGCACACAAAAAAAGAAAAAGACACTTGAATATATTACTATTGGAGGAGGAGCAGGCACGTGGAGATTTTGCGTGCGTGACACTATACGTAACCATTTTTCCCTACCTTCCAAAACAGACGGGGAAAAGAAAGTAACAGCATAACATATACAGACTTAATGGATCACACGTTCTGGCTATTGTGGTCCACATTCTTAAAAAAAAACAAAAAACTGTTACGTTCAATATCTGCGAACTACATTTCTATTTTTGGCCCGGCATGGCCAGGTGGTTGAGACACTCGACTCCTAATCCGAGGGTCGCGAATTCGAAAACTCGTCACACCAAACATTCTCGCCCTTTCAGCCGCGGGGACGTTATAACGTAGATCAATCCCACTACTCATTGTTAAAAGAGTATATTTACTGTTGGCAGTGGGTGGTGATGACTGGCTACCTTTCTTCTAGCCTTACACTGCTAAATTAGCGACAGATAGCCCTCGCATAGCTTTGCGCGAAATTCAAAATTAAACAAACAAAATTCTTCGCTTTATTTCAGCTCCTTATTTCAGACGAAACTCGAATTCCTCAGCGTCTCCAAAAAGCGTAAAATTGTGACTAAAGCAGGAAAGAAGCAATTTGTGTGAAAACGAGATATTTTTCTTTTTACTGTAGACGAGTCCTATGCTCTTGAAAATTTATCTTTCTAGCACTTTCTTTTAAGCTGTGTAGAAGAGAAAAACTAAAACCTCGACTTTGTGTTAGAAAGGAGACAAAGAGAAATTTATGTCCGTGATGAGGAGAAACCCAGGACGCTGGGTAACCTGAAGATGACCTAAGAAGGTCGAAACATTTTTCGCTGCTTTATCAGCAAAAGTGTTAATACCCGTACCAGCCGTCCTGGGATATATTTAAACAAATATTTAGATACCGTAGAGCGTTTAAAAACTCGATTACTTCCTTTCTAGTTTAGGTAGTTTTACTTATAAGAGGTAAGCATAGAAGTTTCATGAAGATCGTTCGTGAAACTAATTTAAATTAGTTTCATCCAAAGGTAATTTTGTTAAAATGTTTGTTTCTAGTTAACCACGAAGACACGCGGTTGACTATCCGTACTCTACCCATCATGGGTATCGAACCATGGTTTCTAGCATTTTAAGTCCGCAGGCATCCCGCTGTGTTACTGAAAGAGCGAGCATGTTTGGTGCGACGGGGATTTGAACCCGCGACCCTCAGATTACGAGTTCCTTAACTACCAGGCCATGCCGGGTCATATAAGGAAGCCTCTATTACTTTTGTACTGGGGTGAAAATCACACTTTTGTCTTTCAGAAGAATACTAGCACCTCAAATATTATATGCTTTCATCTAAGCAATTTTCAAGGTTAAAAGTGTTTAGTATCTGTTACTACTATATATGAAGAAGTGTTCTTGATTAATTAGTCCTCCTGAGAAATATAATTAACCAAATGATAATCTATGGATATCCATCTATGGATATAAAACTTCATACTTTTTTTTTTTAATGTAACAAATGTTAATTATTATAAGTTTTATTGAAAATACAATCATGAGTTTTTACAAATATTTTAATTAATGTATTTCTATTTTCTTAACAACATTATATCTTTAGTTTTGAGAGCTATGCTAGTGCATTAAACTGTTTCTATGTATTTAGTAAACCATATTCCAGCTATGAAATGTTTACCTTTTAACTTTTCTTTTTCTCAAACAAAACCGCAAAATTTTTTTCTAATATTTATAGTTCTACACATATTCCAGTCCCTTGCTGGTACAGCGGTAAGTCTACGGATTTATAATGCTAAAATCAAGGGTTCGATTCCCCTTGGTGGACTTAGCAGCTAGCTCGGTGTCATTTTGCCATAAGAAAACACAAACACACGTATTTCAAGGAGCTAACTGACCCTATGGTAGAGCTCTGCTGGATTTCGGAGGTGGCGAGCCGGTCGAAATATAAGGTTGTCCAGAACCAAATGTCGGTTTTGAACCGCGAAGTTATGAAAAAGTATAGACCAGTGTTATAAAACATGGTTTGATCAAAGTAAGTACCATTTGCTTTAACATACTTTTGCCAACGTTTAACAATGCTGTTTATGCCCCTGCTGTAGAAATCAGAGTTTCTGAGGTCAATGAACTCCTTGAAAGCTTCTTTTGCAGCTGTCTAGTTTTGAAAGCGTTTATTGTTCAAAAAGTTCTCTAAGTGCTTGAAAACATAAAAATCTGTAGTAGAAAGGTCTGAGGAATAAGGTGGATGAGGCAGAATCTTGATTTACGATTTGTTCAATTTTTGGAGCGTCATCCTTGACAGGTCTTATAACACCGATTTTGTTGACCTTCAGTCAGCTCATACGAAACCCACTTATCCAACTTTTTTGTCTTTCCAATCGCACTCAGGTGGTTGACAACGCTTGAACTGCTTGTGCCTAGCTTTTCTGATAGCTCATGTACTGTTGTGTGAGGGTCTGTCTCAACTGCTTCCCTTAATGTGTTTTCATCTAATGATGGCTTCCTTTCACGACCTTCGTGGTCTTCAAGACTTTCATCTCCATGTTTAAACCTTTGGGACTAACGCTGAACTATACGTTCAGTAACGAATCTGCGGCCGGATGCCTGGTTGATGTTTAGCGTAGTTTTGGTAGCTTTTCGTCCAAGTTTGAAGTCGTAGAAGAAAAGCAGACGAAAGTCCTTCTTGTCCATGTTGCCTTGGGGGATTATAAAACTTACTCTGAGTAGAGTTGAAACAGCAGGTAATTAAGACACCTTGTAAGCGACAAACGTTGGATTAAACCAACCAACTAACTATGAGTTATTCAATATTCAGCTTATAAATGTCATTGTGAGAATTCCCAAATTTATTTCTGGACAACCTAACACATGCAATACCACAAAATATTCCCTTTATTTAAACTGTGGATCCGTTATAAGAGTGACAGTTACTACCCATCCTTTAGTGTGGACGTTGTCTGGTTGCTTTGCCTACATGTCCAATTTCAATATCTATTAAAGTAATTTTGTCAGCGTTGTGCTCTTTTTATGATGTTTTACAACTACTTGTAGAAATGACTTTAGAATATTATATTTGTTTTATCTACCATACTTAGAGATTTTATCCTATCCACTATAAACTTGTACTTATCACACACACACACAAAGAAATTAATTTAATTTGAATGCAGTTCCTCCAGCGAGAATTTTAGAATTTTATAATATTTGATAATGCAGCGCCCTTGTTTGGATATTTTAGAACTGCATGTCGATGTGTTGTTTCTCATGTTTTAAGGGTTTATTAAATTCACGTAAAGTTGTGCCCACGACAAAATATTTTAATTTGAACGCATCTCTTCGAGTTTGATAATACATTTATGTAGGAACTTGTACTAAAATAAACATCTACAAGAATAACTAATAATAATCAGCCTTAATTATGAGTAACAAACAGGTAAGCCCCCAAAAAACCTCTTCAACCAGTCTGCCTTAGCCAATTAATTACGTGAGCATCCTCGCTGTTAGCAGTATTTTGGGTCCTTAGTGTTAGTTTTTATGAAGCTGTTCAGATAATTTTCTAATTATTAGCTCATCAACGGTATTATAACACCAGCAGTGTTCGACTGATTCGGTGGTCAGAGCTGAGATAGTTTTGCGCTTCACAACAAGCGATTACATGAGAAAAAAAACAGAACCTTTTTTTATAGGTATTTGTTGGAATTTTCTTTACTTGGTTTTCCAAACCAAGTTTAAATATAGTATTTTAAAGTTGACAATAAGTTTTGTTTGTTTTTGAATTTCGCGCAAAGCTACAAGAGGGCTATCTGCGCTAGCCGTCCCTACTTTTTCAGTGTAAGACTAGAGGGAAGGCAGCTAGTCATCACAACTCACAGCCAACTTTGGGCTACTCATTTTACAAACGAATAGTGGGATTGAACGTCACATTATAACGCTCCCATGGCTGAAAGGGTGAGCATGTTTGGTGTGATGGGGATTCGAACCCCCCGACCCTCGGATTACGAGTCGAACGCCTTAACCACCTAACCATGCCAGACCTATGTCTATTTTGTTGACAAAGTCAATCAGTCTTTTTATATATATTATTTTATTTCAACTTAATACGATTTTCCGAAACTCAATACTGATACAAACATGTATCTGAAAAAAAACAAACTAATTTATGCTTATACATCGATTGCTACGTAAAAAAAGGCTTAAAATAAATATAAAACTATGTAAAAATGCTTAAAATAAGTATATAATCATGTAAAAAAAAAGGCTTAAGATAAGTAGATAACCACGTACAAAAAAGGCTTAAGTAGATAATTATGTAAAAAAAGGTTAAGATGAGAAGACAGCTATGCAAAAAAAAAAAAAAAAAGCTTGGAGTTCCTGAACATTTTCCCGAAAGGTATAGTTTGAATTTGTATATTTTAATTGCTGGTAATATTTATATAATTTCTTCGAACGTTAAATGGGAATAAGTGTTGCAATGATTTCAAGTCCCTTCTTCAACAGAAGTGCGGAGATTTTACTTGAAGAAACTGCGTCATATTTATAACGTCTTTTTTTTTAGTTCAATTTGTATAAGCATTTCAATTTATATGCGATGCAATAGTCCTAAACTAAGTGATTGTTTTCTTCAGTCTTAAATTGCGCAAGTATTGAATATGTAAATTTACCAGCGTACGTGCAGGAACATTCGGTTGTATTGGCGGCGCCTGTATCGTGCGTCATCGCGCGCCTAAACTCGTGCATGTTCCAACCTATCTCCGAATCCCCCCAGTATGGTCGCTCTATAGAGACTGTTATACACTGGCTTTGGTTAATATTGATTTATGAAAGCGAGCTTTTGTGTTACTTTGAATACGGTATGAATATTAACAAATATCGATTTTTTTTCTCACATATTTGTAGCTGTTGTTTGAGTACACGTCGTAGTAACTGAACGTTAACCAGGGTCTGAGAGCAATAGTCTTAACACGGATTGTTGTAGCAATCAAACAGTAGGTGAAGTTTTGTTTCCCAATGACTTTGTTTCAAAGGAAACAATAAAGACTGAGTACAGTTTAAGTTAATCTTACTGTGATTAAATAAGAAAAATATCTTAGTAAACAATGATATTGTCAACAGTAGGTATAAAGATATTTAGTTTTGTATAAAAACATAAGTGGGTATGAATTATCGAATATTTATACATACTGAAATGTATATTAGTTATTCATATTTTCATAAATACAATATATTTTAAACCAATATATATATATTCTTTAATTTTTATGATTATTATAAACAACTGTTTCGGGTATTTTTCCAGTTTCAGTTAAACTGTAAAAAGTGTAACCAGTTACAAAAACAAGCCTGTTTTGTTAATGTCCGTTCTTTGCTGTGTTTATTATACAGTTTAATTTTTCTTAAAAACACACTACTCTGTTCTATCTCTCTCGTTGTGCCCTATTTCATAGCCAATATTATACTGCCTTGTTCTATGTCTGTTGCTATGCTCTACTTCATATGTAGCCAAAATTACACTACTTTTTTTCTGTGTCTCTCGTTATGCTCTATTTCATATGTAGCCAAAATTACAGTGATTTGTTCTTCTCCTTATAATTTGTTTATTTTGTAACCGGGAAGCTGTTTATTGTTCGTTTTAATCTTTTCGCTTTGTAACCAATTTCTTATGTTCACGTTTTACTCTGAAGCTAAGACAAGCAGGCCAGGACTGTGAATCAGGTAAATTTGTAAAATTCGTTGCGCTGTTTGGGGTCATGGGTGCACTTTAAGACTGACTGCGAAATACTTGTTCTAAACTAGACAAACGTAGCTCAAGAGTTGGCGAAAGGTGTTGTTTATTATCACTATCAATTTAAAATGAGTGCTATGCTCAGATAGCTCTTGTGTGGCTTAGAAATAATATCTGAAGAAGGAAAATTAAAAATACAGGAAAATGTTATGAATATTCTAACATTATTCCGGTCAATATTACTAGGTGCTCACGTGCCCGGCATGGCCAGTTGGGTTAAGGCGTTCGATTCGTAATCTGAGGGTCGTGGGCTCGAATCCCCGTCACACCAAGCCTACTCGCTCTTTCAGCCGTGGGGCGGTATAATGTGACGGTCAATCCGACTATTCGGTGGTAAAAGAGTAGCCGAAGAGTTGGCGGTGGGTTGTGATGACTAGCTGCCTTCTCTCTAGTCTTACACTGCTAAATTAGGGACGGCTAGCGCAGATAGCCCTCGTGTAGATTTGCGCGAAATTCAGAAACAAAACAACAAAGAATTCTTAAACATTTAGAGATATTGACTTGGAAATCTTAAAGAGGAAGTTGGTTTACAAGGGAACAAAGACTTGAGAAATATTTCAAAACTTAAAAAGAAAGAATTCAAATAATTTTATACAAGTAACCGTTAAGATCACGTATGTATTAAATATTATGCGTTTTACGTTTCCGACGAAAAAGTAAAATATTACATTTTTCTTCAAAAATATTTTATTTGATTTTACTGGTTATTATTGGTTGTTATGATTTTTACCACTTATGAATATTTAAGATTTGAACTCAGAAAACGGATTTAGGACTAACTCAAGTCTCCTAAGTTGATCTAATCTGATGAGACATTTCTGGAATTAAGCCCTAAAATGTCGTTAACAATGAGGGTATTCAGAAAACGACTCAAAGTATTTCTTATCAATATGGGTTTTATTTTAATTTATTAATGATATTCTGAACTTCTTTCCTGTTTGGTTTAAACAATTGGTTTAATTAATTTATATTATGGCCTATTTAATTATTAAATTAATCTTATCATGTTAAAAATGATGTTAAGTTTACCTAAAGTTTGGTTCCCTCACTCTTTCTTTTTTTAGCACCAAGTGATTATTTAATAATCGTGATTTGCAAATTACGAGAAATTAATGGTGACATAAAAGCATTTGTTTGCAAGATCAGAAATAGAACGTTTTAACAGGAAAGTTAATACAAGAAGAAACGAAACACTTTTCGTGTTTGAGAATAAAATGAACTTTCGGGAAATGTTTGTATAGCGAGTGTGTAAATATATATCGTAAATATTTACACGGTTTCAGCATTTTGGCGCTAGGCGTCGAGAGTGGGTCGTGTTTACCAATATAATGTTTATAAAGACAAACATTTCTAGACTTTCAGTTAAACATTAAGAGTAATAGAGTTAGAGTCACAGATAAACCTCGAATTTCAAGTGTTTAGTAATAATATACTTCACTTGTACGTGTTAAGATATTGTTCTCACACTACATCTCAGTCAGTATCTGATGAGTTTAGAGCTAATAACATAAAAACTCTATTCTACCATATTCTGTACACGCAGCTGTGCTTATATGTTCATGTGAATATCTATCGAGAAGAGAAGAGAAACAGTTAAAGTGATTCTGTTGTTTGGTTTCTAATTAATGTTGAATAACGGTGAGTGATACTCCTGCATTAGCTGTATTAATGTTGAATAACGGTGAGTGGTACTCCTGCATTAGCTATATTAATGTTTAATAACGGTGAGTGATACTCCTGCATTAGCTGTATTAATGTTTAATAACGGTGAGTGATACTCCTGCATTAGCTGTATTAATGTTTAATAACGGTGAGTGATACTCCTGCATTAGCTGTATTAATGTTGAATAACGGTGAGTGATACCCCTGCATTAGCTGTATTAATGTTTAATAACGGTGAGTGATACCCCTGCATTAGCTGTATTAATGTTTAATAACGGTGAGTGATACTCCTGCATTAGCTGTATTAATGTTGAATAACGGTGAGTGATACTCCTGCATTAGCTGTATTAATGTTTAATAACGGTGAGTGATACCCCTGCATTAGCTGTATTAATGTTGAATAACGGTGAGTGATACTCCTCCACTAGCTGTATTAATGTTTAATAACGGTGAGTGATACTCTTGCATTAGCTGTATTAATGTTGAATAACGGTGAGTGATACTCCTGCATTAGCTGTATTAATGTTGAATAACGGTGAGTGATACTCCTGCATTAGCTGTATTAATGTTGAATAACGGTGAGTGATACTCCTGCATTAGCTGTATTAATGTTGAATAACGGTGAGTGATACTCTTGCATTAGCTGTATTAATGTTGAATAACGGTGAGTGATACCCCTGCATTAGCTGTATTAATGTTGAATAACGGTGAGTGATACCCCTGCATTAGCTGTATTAATGTTGAATAACGGTGAGTGATACACCTTCATTAGCTGTATTAATGTTTAATAACGGTGAGTGATACCTCTGCATTAGCTGTATTAATGTTGAATAACGGTGAGTGATACCCCTGCATTAGCTGTATTAATGTTGAATAACGGTGAGTGATACCCCTGCATTAGCTGTATTAATGTTGAATAACGGTGAGTGATACCCCTGCATTAGCTGTATTAATGTTTAATAACGGTGAGTGATACCCCTGCATTAGCTGTATTAATGTTTAATAACGGTGAGTGATACCTCTGCATTAGCTGTATTAATGTTTAATAACGGTAAGTGATACTCCTGCATTAGCTGTATTAATGTTTAATAACGGTGAGTGATACTCCTGCATTAGCTGTATTAATGTTTAATAACGGTGAGTGATACCCCTGCATTAGCTATATTAATGTTGAATAACGGTGAGTGATACTCCTCCACTAGCTGTATTAATGTTTCATAACGGTAGAGTGATACTACTGCATTAGCTGTATTAATGTTTAATAACGGTGAGTGATACTCCTGCATTAGCTGTATTAATGTTTAATAACGGTGAGTGATACCCCTGCATTAGCTGTATTAATGTTGAATAACGGTGAGTGATACTCCTCCACTAGCTGTATTAATGTTTCATAACGGTAGAGTGACATACCTTCATTAGCCGTATTAATGTTTAATAACGGTGAGTGATACTCCTCCACTACCTGTATTAATGTTTTATAACGGTAGAGTGACATACCTTCATTAGCTGTATTAATGTTTAATAACGGTGAGTGATACTCCTGCATCATCTGTATTTATGTTTAATAACGGTGAGTGATACTCCTGCATTAGCTGTATTAATGTTTAATAACGGTAAAGTGACACACCTTCATTAGCTCTATTAATGTTGAATAACAGGAAAGTGACATTCTTTCATTAAGTGTATTAATGTTTAATAATGGTAGAGACATATCCTTATTAGCTATATTAATGTTTAATAACGGGAGAATGACATTCTTTCATTAGCTATATTAATGTTTATTAACTGTTTAGTGACATTCTTTTTTGGCTAATGTTTGATAACGTGAGAGTGGCATACCTTTATTAGCTGTATTAATGTTTAATAACGGTAGAGTGACATTCCTTCATTATCTGTATTAATGATTAAGAACGGTAGAGTAACATTCTTTTATTGGCTGTATTAATGTTTAGTAATGGTAGAGTAACACACCTTTATCAGCTGTATTAATGTTTAATAAGAGTACAGTGACATACCTTCATTATCTGTATTAACGTTGAATATCGGTACAGTGACATATATTCATAAACTGTATTATTGTTTAATAACGGTATACTGACATACCTTTTTAAGCTGTATTAATGTTAAATAACGGTAGAGTGACATTCCTTCATTATCTATATTAATGATTAAGAACGGTAGAGTAACATTCTTTTATTGGCTGTATTAATGTTTAGTAATGGTAGAGTGACACACCTTTATCAGCTGTATTAATGTTTAATAACAGTACAGTGACATACCTTCATTATCTGTATTAACGTTGAATATCGGTACAGTGACATATATTCATAAACTGTATTATTGTTTAATAACGGTATAGTGACATACCTTTATTAGCTGTATTAATGTTAAATAACGGTGGAGTGACATTCCTTTTTTAATGAAATAATATATTATAACGGAAGAGTTACATAGCTTTATTAGCTGTATTAATGTTTAATAATGGTAGAATGACATTCCTCATTAGCTGTATTAATGCTGAATAAAGGTAAAGTGAAATTCTCTCTTTAACTGTATTAATTTTAATAACGGTAGAGTGACATAACTTGATTAGCTATATTAATATATAATAACGGAAGAGTGACATACCTTCATTAGCTGTATTAACGTTGAATATCGGTACAGTGACATATATTCATAAACTGTATTATTGTTTAATAACGGTATAGTGACATACCTTTATTAGCTGTATTAATGTTGAATAACGGTGAGTGATACTCCTCCACTAGCTGTATTAATGTTTAATAACGGTGAGTGATACCCCTGCATTAGCTGTATTAATGTTGAATAACGGTGAGTGATACCTTCATTAGCTGTATTAATGTTGAATAACGGTGAGTGATACCCCTGCATTAGCTGTATTAATGTTTAATAACGGTGAGTGATACCCCTGCATTAGCTGTATTAATGTTGAATAACGGTGAGTGATACCCCTGCATTAGCTGTATTAATGTTGAATAACGGTGAGTGATACCCTGCATTAGCTGTATTAATGTTTAATAACGGTGAGTGATACCCTGCATTAGCTGTATTAATGTTTAATAACGGTGAGTGATACCTCTGCATTAGCTGTATTAATGTTTAATAACGGTAAGTGATACTCCTGCATTAGCTGTATTAATGTTTAATAACGGTGAGTGATACTCCTGCATTAGCTGTATTAATGTTTAATAACGGTGAGTGATACCCCTGCATTAGCTATATTAATGTTGAATAACGGTGAGTGATACTCCTCCACTAGCTGTATTAATGTTTCATAACGGTAGAGTGATACTACTGCATTAGCTGTATTAATGTTTAATAACGGTGAGTGATACTCCTGCATTAGCTGTATTAATGTTTAATAACAGTGAGTGATACCCCTGCATTAGCTGTATTAATGTTGAATAACGGTGAGTGATACCCCTGCATTAGCTGTATTAATGTTGAATAACGGTGAGTGATACCCCTGCATTAGCTGTATTAATGTTGAATAACGGTGAGTGATACCCCTGCATTAGCTGTATTAATGTTTAATAACGGTGAGTGATACCCCTGCATTAGCTGTATTAATGTTTAATAACGGTGAGTGATACCTCTGCATTAGCTGTATTAATGTTTAATAACGGTAAGTGATACTCCTGCATTAGCTGTATTAATGTTTAATAACGGTGAGTGATACTCCTGCATTAGCTGTATTAATGTTTAATAACGGTGAGTGATACCCTGCATTAGCTATATTAATGTTGAATAACGGTGAGTGATACTCCTCCACTAGCTGTATTAATGTTTCATAACGGTAGAGTGATACTACTGCATTAGCTGTATTAATGTTTAATAACGGTGAGTGATACTCCTGCATTAGCTGTATTAATGTTTAATAACAGTGAGTGATACCCCTGCATTAGCTGTATTAATGTTGAATAACGGTGAGTGATACTCCTCCACTAGCTGTATTAATGTTTCATAACGGTAGAGTGACATACCTTCATTAGCCGTATTAATGTTTAATAACGGTGAGTGATACTCCTCCACTACCTGTATTAATGTTTTATAACGGTAGAGTGACATACCTTCATTAGCTGTATTAATGTTTAATAACGGTGAGTGATACTCATGCATCATCTGTATTTATGTTTAATAACGGTGAGTGATACTCCTGCATTAGCTGTATTAATGTTTAATAACGGTAAAGTGACACACCTTCATTAGCTCTATTAATGTTGAATAACAGGAAAGTGACATTCTTTCATTAAGTGTATTAATGTTTAATAATGGTAGAGACATATCCTTATTAGCTATATTAATGTTTAATAACGGGAGAATGACATTCTTTCATTAGCTATATTAATGTTTATTAACTGTTTAGTGACATTCTTTTTTGGCTAATGTTTGATAACGTGAGAGTGGCATACCTTTATTAGCTGTATTAATGTTTAATAACGGTAGAGTGACATTCCTTCATTATCTGTATTAATGATTAAGAACGGTAGAGTAACATTCTTTTTATTGGCTGTATTAATGTTTAGTAATGGTAGAGTACACACCTTTATCAGCTGTATTAATGTTTAATAAGGTACAGTGACATACCTTCATTATCTGTATTAACGTTGAATATCGGTACAGTGACATATATTCATAAACTGTATTATTGTTTAATAACGGTATACTGACATACCTTTTTAAGCTGTATTAATGTTAAATAACGGTAGAGTGACATTCCTTCATTATTTATATTAATGATTAAGAACGGTAGAGTAACATTCTTTTATTGGCTGTATTAATGTTTAGTAATGGTAGAGTGACACACCTTTATCAGCTGTATTAATGTTTAATAACAGTACAGTGACATACCTTCATTATCTGTATTAACGTTGAATATCGGTACAGTGACATATATTCATAAACTGTATTATTGTTTAATAACGGTATAGTGACATACCTTTATTAGCTGTATTAATGTTAAATAACGGTGGAGTGACATTCCTTTTTTAATGAAATAATATATTATAACGGAAGAGTTACATAGCTTTATTAGCTGTATTAATGTTTAATAATGGTAGAATGACATTCCTCATTAGCTGTATTAATGCTGAATAAAGGTAAAGTGAAATTCTCTCTTTAACTGTATTAATTTTAATAACGGTAGAGTGACATAACTTGATTAGCTATATTAATATATAATAACGGAAGAGTGACATACCTTCATTAGCTGTATTAACGTTGAATATCGGTACAGTGACATATATTCATAAACTGTATTATTGTTTAATAACGGTATAGTGACATACCTTTATTAGCTGTATTAATGATAAAGGAGTTACATTCTTTCAATTGCTATATTAATGTTTGAAAACTGTAGAGTGACACACCTTCATTAGCTGTATTAATGTTTAATAAGGGTAGAGTGACATACCTTAATTAGCTGTATTAATGTTTAATAACAGTAGAATGATATTCGTTGATCGTCTGCATTAATGTTTAATAACAGTTGAGTGACATACCTTCATTATTTGATTTAATGTTTAATAATGATAGATGACATTCCTTTCTAATGTATTAATATTTTATAACGGTAGAGTGGCATAGCTTTAGTAGCTGTATTAATGTTTAATAATGGGAGAGTGACATACCCTGATTAGCTGTATTAAAGTTTAATAACGGTAGAGTGATATACCTTCATTAGCTGTATTAATGTTTTATTATGGTAGAGTGACATTTTATTAATGTTTAATAACTGTAGAGTAACATAACTGAATTAGGTGTATTAATGTTGAATAATAGAAGAGTGAAATACTTTTATTAACTATATTAATGAGACATTCCTTCATTATCTGTGTTAATGTTTAATCACGGTAGAGTGACATACCTTCATTAGCTACAGTGATGTTTAATATCGGTACAGTGGCATATATTCATTAACTGTATTATTGTTTAATAAGAGTAGAGTGACATAGCTTCATTATCTGATTTAATGTTTAATCACGGTAGAGTGACATTCGTTCATTTGGTGTATTAATGTTCAATAACAGTAGAGTGACATTTCTTCATTGGCTGTATTAATGTTTAATAATGGTAGATTGACACACCTTCATTAGCTGTATTAATGTTTAAAAACGGTAGAGCGGGCAATCCTTCATTTTCTGTATTAATGTTTAATAAAGTTAGAGTGACATACCTTCATTAGCTGTATTAATGTTAAATAACAGGAAAGTGACATTCTTTCATTAAGTGTATTAATATTTAATAAAGGTAAAATGACATACCTTTTTTATGCTGTATTAATGTTTATTAACGGTAGAGTGTCATACATTCATTAGCTCCCTTAATGTTGAAAAACGGTAGAGTGACATATCTTCATTAGCTGTATAAATGTTGAATATCGATAGAGTGACATATATTCATTAAGTGTATTATTATTTAATAACAATACAGTGACATACCTTCATTGGCGGTATTAATGTTTTATAAGGATAGAGTGACATTTCTTCATTAGCTGTATTAATATTGAATAACGGTAGAATCACATATCTAAATTTGCGGTATTAATAACGGGGGAATGACATACCTTCATTAGCTGTATTAATGTTGAATAACAGTAAAGTGACATTCTTTCATTAACTGTATTAATGTTTAATAACTGTAGAGTGACATACCTTCATTATTTGTATTAATGTTTAATAACGGTATAGTGGCATTCCTTCATTAGCTGTATTAATGTTTAAAAACGGTAGAGTGATATAACTTCATTAGCAGTATTAATTTTTGATAACGGTAGAGTGACATTTTTCAATGGTCGTATTAATGTTTGATAACTGTTGAGTGACATACCTTCATTAGCTGTATTAATTATTAACAACGGGGGAGTGACATTCTTTTATTGGCTGTATTACTGTTTAATAACTCTAGAGTGACATACCTCTATTAGCTGTATTAATGTTGAATAACTGTAGAGTGATATTCATTTTGGCTGTATTAATGTTTAATAACGTGGGAGTGGCATGTCTTCATTAGTTGTGTTAATGTTTAATAACGGTAGAGTGACATACGTTCATTAGCTGTATTAATGTTTAATAACGGTAGAGTGACATACCTTCATTAGCTGTATTAATGTTTAATAACGGTAGAGTGACATACCTTCATTAGCTTCATTAATGTTGAATAACAGGAAAGTGACATTCTTTCATCAAGTGTATTAATGTTTAATAATGGTAGAGACTCACCCTTATTAGCTGTATTAATGTTTAATAACGGGCGAATGACATACTTTTATTAGCTGTATTAATGTTTAATAACGGTTTAGTGACGTATGTTCATTAGCTGTATTAATTTTTAATAACTGTAGAGTGACATACATTCATTAGCTGTATTAATGTTTTTTAAGGATTAATTACATTTCTTTATTAGCTGTATTATGATTAATAACGGTAGAGTGTCATTCTTTCATTAGCGGTATTAATGTTGAATAACAGTAAAGTGACATTCTATCATTAAGTCCATTAATGTTTGATAATGGTATAGAGACATACCCTTATTAGCTGTATTAATACTTAATAACGGGCGAATGACATACTTTTACTAGCTCTAATAATGTTTATTAACGGTAGAGTGACATACCTTTATTAGCAGTCTTAATGTTTAATAATGTTAGAGTGACATACATTCATTAAGTATATTATTGATTAATAACGGTAGAGTGACATACCTTCATTAGCTGCATTAACTTGTAATCACGGTAGAGTGACATACCTTCATTAGCTGTAGTAATGTTTATAACGGTTCAGTGGCATACATTCATTTACTGTATTATTGTCTAATAACAGTAGAGTGACATAACTGAATTAGCTGTATGAATGTTTAATAATCGAAGAGTGAGTTATATTAAATAATTGTATTAATGTTTAATAACGGTAGAGTGACATACCTTTATTAGCTGTATCAATGTTTAATAACGGTAGAGTGACCTTCATTTCAATAACTGTGTTATTGTTTACTAACGGTAGAGTGGCATACCGTTTTAGCTCTATTAATCTTTAATAACGGTAGAGTGATATTCATTCATTGGCTGTATTAATGTTTATTAATGGTAGAGTGACACACTTTCATTAGCTGTATTAATGTTGAATAACAGTAGAGTGAAATAACCTTATTAACTGTATTAATGTTTACGAACGGTAGAGTGACATTTGTTCATTTGCTGTATTAATGTTCAATAACGGTAGAGCGACATTCCATCATATTCTCTATTATTGTTTAATAACGGTAGAGTGACATACGTTTATAAGCTTTGAGTAATGTTTAATAAAATTAGAGTGACATACCTTTTATAGCTGTATTAATGTTTAATAAGAGAAAAATGGCATTCTTTTTTAACTGTGTTAATGTTTAATAACGGTAGAATGACATACCTTCATTAGCGGTATTACTGTTTTATAACGCGGGCATGACATAACTTTATTAGTTGTATCAATGTTGAATAATAGTAAAGTGACATCTTTAATTAACTGTATGAATGTTTAATAACGGTAGAGTGACACACCGTCTTTAGATGCATTAATATTTAATAATGGTAAAGTGACATTTCTTCATTAGCTGTATTAATGTTTAATAATGGTCGAGTGACACATCTTCATTGGCTGTATTAATGTTTAATAATGGTAGAGTGACACATCTTCAGTAGCTCTATTTGTGTTTAATAACGGTAGAGTGACATTTCTTCATTACCTCTATTAATGTTTAATAACGGTAGAGTGACATACCTTTATTAGCTGTATTAATGTTTAATAACGGTAGAATGACATACTTTCATTAGCTGTATTGATGTCTAATAAATGTAGAGTGACATACCTTCATTAGCTGTATTATTGTTTTATAGCGTCAGTGTGATATTCGTTTATTGGCTTTATTTATGTTTAATATCAGTAGAATGACATACCTTCATTAGCGGTATTAATATTTGAAAACGGGGGCATGACATACCTTCATTGACTGTATTAATGGTTAATAACTGTAGAGTGACATTCTTTCATTATCTACATTAATGTTTATTAACGGTTTAGTGACATACTTTCATTAGCTCTATTAATGTTTAATAACGGTAGAGTGACTTACCTTTTTTAGCTGCATTAATGTTTAATAACGGTAGAGTGACATACCTTCATTATCTGTATTAATGTTTAATAACGATAGAGTGACATATTTTCCTTTGCTGTATTAATGTTTTGTAACCTCAGTGTGACATTCGTTTACTGGCTTTATTTATGTTTAATAACGGTAGAGTGACATATTTTCCTTTGCTGTATTAATGTTTTGTAATTTCAGTGTGACATTCGTATACTGGCTTTATTTATGTTTAATAACGGTAGAGTGACATTATTTCATTAGCTATATCAATGTTTAATAACGTTAAAGTGACATACCTTTATTAGCTATAGTAATGTTAAATAACAATAGAGTGACATTCGTTCATTAGCTGTATTAATGTTTAATAACGGTGGAATGACATAACTTCATTAGGGGTAATAATGTTTCATAACGGGAGCATGACATACCTTCATTAGTTGTATTAATGCTTATTAACGGTAGAGTGACATTCCTTCATTAGCTCTATTAATGTTTAATAACGTTAGAGTGGCATACTTTAATTAGCTGTATTAATCTTTAATAACGGTTGAGAGACATACCTTCATTACGTGTATTAATGTTGAGTAACAGTAAAGTGGCCAACTTTTATTAACTGTGTTAATATTTGATAACAGTAGAGAGTCATACCTTCATTAGTTGTACTATTGTTTTGTAAAGGTAGAGTTATATACATTCCTTAGCTGTATTAATGTTTTATAACGGTAGTTTGACATTCGTTCATTGGCTGTATTAATGTTTTATAACGGTAGTTTGACATTCGTTCATTGGCTGTATTAATGTTTTATAACGGTAGTTTGACATTCGTTCATTGGCTGTATTAATGTTGAATAACAGTGGAGTGACATTCGTTTATTGTCTGTATTTATATTTAATAAAGTTAGAGTGACATAACTTCATTGTCTATAGTATTGTTTAATAACGGAAGAGTGACATAGTTTTATTAGCTGTATTAATGTTTTATAACGGTGGAGTGATATTTCTTCATTGTCTGTATTATTATTTAATAGCGGTAGAGTGACATAACATCTTTTCTGTATTAATCTTAAATAACGGCAGAGTGACATTCCTTCATTATTTGTATTAATTTTTATTAACGGTATAGGGACATACCTTCATTAGCTGTATTAATGTTGAAAAATTTTACAGTGACATATCTTCATTAGCTGTATTAATGTTGAAAAATTGTAGCGACGTATCTTCAGTTTCTGTATTAATGTTTAATATCGGTTGAGCGACATTCCATCATTTTCTTTATTAATGTTTAATAACGGTAGAGTGACATACCTTTATTAGCTGTACTAATGTTTAATAACGGTAAAGTGGCCAACTTTCATTAACTGTATTAATATTTAATAACAGTAGAAAGTCATATCCTCATTAGTTGTATTATTGTTTTGTAAAGGTAGAGTTATATACATTCCTTAGCTGTATTAATGTTTTATAACGGTAATTTGACATTCGTTCATTGGCTGTATTAATGTAGAATAACATTAGAGTGATATTCGTTTATTGTCTGTATTTATATTTAATAACGGTAGAGTAACATACCTTGATTAGCTTCATTAATGTTGAATATCAGCAAAGTGACATGTTTTATTAACTGTATTAATGTTTAATAATAGTAGAGAGTCATACATTAGTTGTATTAATGTTTTATATTGGTAGTGGTACATACCTTTCTTAGCTGTATTAATGTTTAATAATGGTAGAGTGACACACCTTCATTAGCTGTATTAATTTTTAATGACGGTAGAGTGACATTCCTTCATTAGCTGTATTTGTGTTTAATATAGGTAGAGAGACATTCCTTGAATATTTGTATTGATGATTTTTAAAGTTAAAGAGATATATCTTCATCAACTGTATTAATGTTGAAAATCGATAGAATGACATACCTTCAGGTGCTGTATTAATGTTTAATAAAGGAACAGTTACATATTTTCAATAACTGTATTATTATTTAATAACGGTAGAATGACATACCATCTTTAGCTGTATTAATTTTTAGTAATGGCAGAGTGACATTTCTTCATTGGCTGTATTAATGTTTATTAATGGTAGAGTGACATTGACATACTTCATTAGCTGTATTAATGTTTAATAACTTTTGATTGACATGCCTGCATTACTTTAGTAATGTTTTATAACGGTAAAGTGACATTTTTTTCTTTGTCTGTATTAATGTTTTATAACGGTAGAGTGGCATACCTTCTTTAGCTGCATTATTGTTTAATAATGGTAGAGTGATATATTTTTATTAGCTTTATTATTGTTTAATAATGGTTGAATGACATACATTCATTTAGTGTTTTATTGTTTAATAACTGTAGAGTGACAAATCTTAATTAGCTGTATTAATGTTTAATAACGGTAGAGTGACATACCGTTATTAGCTGTATTAATGTTTGATAACAGTAGAGTGATGTCCCTTTAGTAACTTATTAATGTTTAAACAAAACTGATGAACTTTTCTTATCATCTGGATCTAAATTTTGAATGATGACTCTGGACGATCGTTAGCGTGTTTAGTAAACAGTAAACAACGATTGGTATGTTGTTTGTGTTATGTTGCTTGATAGGATATTATAGTTAGTATAATTATTTTTCCTATATTTAAAGATTTCTATGTCCTGTGAAAATAAACACTAAACAGTCAGGCTCCTGACCTAAAGGGTCAGCTTCGTCTCATCTCCTATTTTTGACGTAAGGTTGGATTAAAAAACAAATTTAGATTGTCCTTAGTGTAATTACTGTAGAGAACATAAAATAACTGTTTTAGTGTAAACTTTTTGAAACACGTAAAATAACAGGTTATTTGTTTCTTTAATGCGTTAGGTTTAGAAAGCATAAAACGAAAGTTTTTGACATTTTATTGTGTAACTACCGTGAAGGAAATAAAAGGTAAACTTTTGAGATTTTACCGCGTAATTACTATGAATTAAATAAACCAATCGTTTTTATATTTGTTAGTGTAATTAGTGTGCATATTATAATACGATAGTTTTTTTTTTATTTTCTTTGAGTAAAAGTACAGCGGAGGACATAAATTGAAAGTTTTAATAATTTCGTGTTGTTCGTCTGGAGGATAGAAAACGACAGTTTTGACAGTTTTTGATGTAGTTACTGAGGAAGAAATAAACCGATATTTTCGACGGTTTTTGGTGTGATTATTGTCGATAACGTTAAGAAATGTTTTAGCCATTTTTATTGTAACTAAAGTGAAGGTCATAAACCGACAGTTTTATTTTCTTTAGTAAAATTTTGTGGAAGTCGTAAAACGACAATTTTCAAAATCTTTGGTTTAAGTAATGTGGAGGGCCTAAAATACCAAAAATACTATAGTTTTGTATCAGAAGTCAGTTCAAGTGCATCTGATAACGTAACAAAACAAAAGAAACCCATGAACCATTTTGTTTTATGTTCAGAGAACGTCAGAAACGTAACGTTCACTTGCCCCATCTTTCTTCATAAGAGAGGTGTTATACATATTTTAGTATCTCAGTCCATTTGCCCCGGAGCTCGAATTCAGCGCAATAAAAGATTTTACAAAACAGGAGCTGGAGAAATACTGGGTTGGTTGGAGTATAAAGTTATTTCCCTTCTGTTGTTGTTATTTCTTTCTCTCTATTATTGCTTGTAGACAACTCATATGTAAAGTTTCCTATAAGCACTGACGAAATAGTGGGCTTTAATACGTAAGGAAAAAGTTTTTACTTTCATGAGACTATTAAAAAAACTTTATATTGGCGCTGTAGTCACTTCGCTTCTATCTTCGGTGTTTTTATAACTTTCTTTAGTGGTCAGTGGAGCAGAAAACGAGATTAGTGTGACCATGGTCGGTGATACGTAAATCCTCTAAACTACATATACATAAAGATACACCTGTGTGTTCCATGTACACGGATATATTTTCGATTATTTGTGTTTCTCCAAAGAATCCTTTTATATAAGACAACAACAAGAACATAAGATATTCAGACATCTTCCGACATTTAACATTGACTCGAGGGTCCTTAGAAGTGTTGCTGCCTCTGGTTTACCCTCTTTCTATATTTCCCTGTCATCACGATGTCTGCGGCGCCATCTTTCAACCCCAACAAAAGGAGAGACCTGTATCATGGCGAACATTATGTACATACGCATGCACCCGTAAGGATTAAACATTCTCAGCAACTTTCCAGCTGAGGTCTGGTGGATTCATTGTTGTAAACTGTCTGTTCGTGATTCTGATAAGTCCATCAAGAAAGTGTCTTTTTTCAAGAATGCCTATTTTGTTTCGGAAAATATGAATGGTTCATGAGATGGTATGAATGGAGATTTGTAGAGAAATGCCAGCAGAGCTCTGACGGCTAAACACGCCTATGAGTTGAATAGAAAAGTGACACAAAATATGTAGGTTGTGATGCATGGTTCGATACTTAATTTTCGTATTCATATGAGAATATTTTCCTGTTTCAACCGACATATCGATTGTTTTTTTAGTTGTATTTTTGTTCATATTTTCGAATAATGTGCGGCTAATTCAGACCAACGCAACTAATCCCAAAAATTGTATAACTGTTATTAATTTATTCAAAAATTTTTATTCAACCTGCATACATTCCAACTTCTGACTGGAGGTTTTATTAATTTTCAAACCTATTACTGTTTAGCCGGACACCTATGAAAACATTAAAATGGTGTTAGAAACAATTCTTATTTTTTAGCCCTAATTGCATTACGAAATGTTGTATTATAAAGTGTTCATTTTAACTTTTACGTCTTACAATACAACAAACATAAACAACAACTTAGTTGCCACTTCTATCATGCTTCCCGTCACATAAAACATGCTCACCCTTTCAGCCGTGGGGACGTTATAATGTGACGGTCAGTCCCATTATTCGTTGGTAAGAGAGTGGCCCAAGAGTTGGCGGTTTGTGGTAATGACTAGCTGCCTTCTCACAAGTTTTACACTGTTAAATTAGGGACGGCTAACGCAGATAGCCCTCGTGTATCTCTGTGCGAAACATAAAACAAACAAACAATCCATCATGCTCGCTAGAGGATGGTCGCATCATTTGAATGCTTTGAACATTAAATGTCTAGATGGCGTGTATATCCATCGGCGTTTTAAACAAATTTATGGTTTACGGGAGCCCTCATGACGTAATGACTCACACGAGATTTAGATGAAGGTATTATCGATATTTTAGTTAATCTTAATAATTATAGGTGGAGTTCACGATGGACTTTAGAAATTTAGTGTTTCTCTAAATCGTTTTAGTTAGTATTTTACACTCAGTGTAATATTACTCGGTATGATCTAATATGTAGAACCGACCGGAAGTAACCAGGCTAAAATCTTGGTTTGAACTCGATTGATGTCAAATAAAACTGAAATTCATAAACTTGAAAATAAAAACAGTTCGCTTGGCAATTTACGAGCTCCCAAATGGTTCAGCGGTTTCTCTGCTAACTTACAACAATAGAAATCGGGTTTCGATGCCCGTGGTGGGCATAGCACAGATAGCCCATTGCGTAGCTTCATGTGTAACTTTAAACAAATAAACCTTTAGGCTCGGCGTGGCCAGGTGGTTAGGGGGGCTCGATTGGAAATCCGAGGGTTGCGGGCTCGAATCTCCGTCACACCAAACATGCTCGCCCTTTCATTCGCGGGGGGCCGTTGTAAAGTTACCGTCAATCCCACTATTCATTGGTAAAATAGTAACCCAAGAGTTGGCGGTGGTGGTCTTACAGTGCTAAATAAGGGGCGACTAGCGCAGGTAACCCTAGTGTAGCATTGCGCTAAATTCAAAGAAAAGAAAAAAAGCAGTTTTTACGAAGTTAGGATCAAATTTATTTTTAACCTTTACAGAAAAAAATGTTGAACTGAAAATTGTAGAGAGAAAGTAATTTAATGGAATCGATCAAGAAAAAAGCTTAAAATCAATCAATAATATCACGTTCTTTGAACATTTCGAGAAGAAGGTAGCAGATGCAAATAACATTACAATGAAGGTGGAGTTTAAAAAAAAGAAACGTAAAACAAAACAAAACCAACAACAACTCGAAAGCTGTTACTTTCCAATTTTTTGTTAACACTGAATCATGTATACCACTCAATGCTGGTTCACTTTTATATCAGGAGGACGTAGCATTTAAAAAAAAAACCCATACGATAATACCACGCCCCTCCCAGTGGCACAGCGGATGTCTGCGGACTTACAACACTAGAAACTGGGTTTCGATACCCGTGGCGGGCAGAGAACAGATAGTCCATTGTGCAGCTCTTTACTTAACTACTTATACACAAACAATGCTACATAATACCAAGAAAATATAGGCTATAATTTTGTATTGCCATGTAGAAAGTCGGGTCAGGATGGGCTTTCGTCGCTCACTGAACTTCGAACAAACTCGGGAAAATACAAAGGTAACCTAAAACCTTCGCGAAATGGATAAGAGCATTATTGTTAAGATTCTGGTTTGAAACTAACTTTCCGAAAAAAAAACAAATAAAGACTAGAAATAAACACGAATTTTGATAAATTAAGATGCAAATTACAGAAAATAGTTTTGGTTTAAATTTCTGCACTAGCCGTCCCTAATTTAGCAGTGTAAAACTAGAGGGAATGCACTAGTCAACACCACACACTGCCAACTCTTGGGCTAGTCTATAACCAACGAACAGTGGATTGACAATAACATTATAACCCCCTCATGCTGATAGATGACGGAGATTCGAACTCGCAACCTCTCAGCTTAAATATACAAACCACAGTGAAAAATTACAGAATAATCGATTTTATATAACAAGTAATCGTTCATGAAATAACTCCATGATTTCAGAACTCAGTTTTACAAGACTTATTGGTTGGTTTGTTTTACTGAGTTTGGCTCAAGAGGCCATCTGCTTTGTCCACCGAGGGTAATCGAGCTTCTGAATTTAGCCTTCTAAATTCGTAGATGTACTGTAGGGGGAGTGAGGGAAGGAGATGACGACTAGACGGAAGACAGTTGAGTTTGTTAACATCAACCTCAGGAGGAAGCTGGTCGTGACGTAAACCATTCGGAGTGTCCTAGAGATTAACGTGTTGGGTTGCTGAACGAAAGGTCCAAGGTTCCTGCCGCAGTACCGCCGATTACGCTCCTCATTTTTGGATGGTATATAAAAAGAAAGATCAATTAAACTCATTGTTCTGTTCAAACCTGAACGAAGTAATTATGGCGGCATAACACGTCAACTAGCTATCTTCCCTAAGTTGTTCAAAATTACTGAAGAATGTATATATGTATATCTGTACGCAAGGGGTCTCTGAGCTGGGTGTTTAGTTTACAGCGAAAAACAAACCGTCATCTAGGTTGAAAACACCTCTAATATTTTAGCAATTAAGATATAAATATCATGTTTCTATTTCTTCTAGTTGCAATAATATTCGGGGCCCGAATGGCGCTGGAGAAAAGAGTGCAGTTGGTCTCTTGTGTGTTTTGTGTTAAAAGGACATAACATTTTTTACTACTGTGTGTGATGTTAAACATACTGTCTTAATCATTTTAAAACAAACGAGATAATTAATGAGTGACGTAGAATTTTTAAGTTTCGTTATGTTTAATTGTTATTGTTTGTTTTTGAATTTCGCACAAAGCTACTCGAGGGCTATTTGTGCTAGCCGTCCCTAATTTAGCAGTGTAAGACTAGAGGGAAGGCAGCTAGTCATCACCACCCACCGCTAACTCTTGGGCTACTCTTTTACTAACGAATAGTGGGATTGACCGTAACCTTATAACGCCCCCACGGCTGAAAGGGCGAGCATGTTTGGCGCGACCGAGATGCGAACCCGCGACCCTCAGATTACGAGTCGCACGCCTTAACACGCTTGGCCATGCCGGGCCTGATTGTTATTAAACACAAAGCTACTCAGTGGGCTAGCTGTGGTCTGCCCATAACGGGTATCTAAACCAGATATTCAGTGTTGTAAAATCTACAGAATTATCACTAGCAGAAAGAATTTCAACTAATTGTTTAGAAAAAGAGCTGCAGGCTGCCTGGAAGGGTGACAGTTTTAATCACTCACACCAGTATACGGCTGTATGCTGTTAGTCAGTCAGTCATCATACACGAAAATGACATCATATAATGGAGGCTTAACGTTGCAATTTGTACCGTCGTGACGTCAGTAGAAAGTGAGCATTTTATGAATCACGAGAAGGATTATACACTCTGTAGGCTGCAAAGAAGCAAGACATATGAGCTTCCTCAAAAGCAAGAAATATAAGTATTCATTACTCTTAATTTTGGGTTTATTTACTCTCGAAATAGAACTGTGTCTGGGAACCTGTTCAAGAACATCTAGTTTATTTTACACCAAAGAGAAAGAACTTTACACATTATTGTTCGAGCTTCGCGAAATGTGAATTAACTTTGTTTTTGTTTAAATCTTTTGTATATCAAGGAGTGACAAAATACCTACCATAAGTGGACAAGTAATAAACACATGTAATAAACTAGGGTTTCAGGAAATATTAATATGGTTATGCATTTTAAATAAGGTTTTATTTGGTGATTATTTAAAATGATAGTGTTCGTTAGATGGTTTTTTGACGTATTAAGTTCAACGATTTGAGATTTGCGTACTTTATTTTGCTCAACTTAAGTAACGTTTCATCACTCAATGATTTATTAGAACAAAATATTTGTACGTGGACAAATATAGTTTGGAATATATTCAAGAGATGGAGCCAAACCTCATAGGTTAACAGTGTAACATACAAATTCTTCAACTTCGTGAAAATATTAAAATAAATAGTAAATAAATATATATTTACATGTGTTGTTTATATATATATATACACAAACAACACTACAGCCCTAACGAAGATATCATTGTTGATTTATAAAAGAAAATAATTCTCACATAATTTTAGGAGTTAAACGTTTTATGATTTATAGTTAATTATTAGTTGCCCAGGCTATGTTTGTTTGTTGTTAAACACTAAGCTACACAATGGGCTATGTGTTCCGTTCTCATCACGGGCAACTAAACCCCATTTTTAAGCCGCCAGACATAACAGTTGTGGGAAGGGCTGCCTTTCCGGAATAAGCTGTCGTGTATAATCAAGTAAGTAGGCTTAACAACCGAAGTCTGTGAAATTATTATTCCCGAGTTCGACCAAAAACACATTCATAACCTTTGAAATAAAACACCATTACAACTAGCACGAGCAGATAAGTTAGTGACGCGTCTCAGGACTTCTACCCTTAATCTCACCCTAAAGCACATATATGTTTGTAAGTATCAAAACAGTTATATCAGAATTGTATTTTTTAGATGTTGGTAGTTTTTAATTATCAAATAGTGATAGTATAACGTTACCTTACGTTTAAAACTAAGACATATTATGTTATTATTGAGCCCGGCATGACTAAGTGCGTTAAGGCGTTCGACTGGTAAGCCGAGAATTGCGGGTTTGAATCCCGGTCGCACCAAACATGCTCGCCCTTTCAACCTGGGGGCGTTATAATGTGACGGTCAATCCCCCTATTCGTCGGTAAAAGAGTAGCCCAAGAGTTGGCGGTGAGTGGTGATGCCTAACTGCCTTCCCTCTAGTCTTACATTGCTAAATTAGGGACGGCTAGCGCAGATAGCTCTTGTGTAGCTTTGCGCGAAATTAAAACAACAAAAAAACAAACAAGTAAATATATTTGAGGCAACGGCTGTTTAACCATAAATATTCAGATTCATAGACCGGACACACTAACTACCAGGCTACACCTGACACACAATGATAATAAATCTAGTAAACTGTTATATGAATCGGTCATTTTACTTCATCTCATTACAAGCTGTTCGGTCATGTACGACATGTATTCTTGTTTGAAACTAAATCTTTCGTTCAGAAGAATACTGTTAGTAATTTGGACTGTCAGACTTCGTCTCAAGGGGAGAGCTGAAGTATTGGAAATATAATATTAATTTTGAATTATTGACTAGATCTGAAGCACCTAGTCAACACCAGCTACTGCCAACTCTCAGACTACCCTTATGAGAATGAACAGTGAGATGTGACTGTCTCTCTTGTAATGCACCCACAATAACAAAATGCGGAGCACGAGTTCTGTATTTATATTTTGACGATAACAGGACGCGAACTATGGGAACTGAAATCTACAGTTTGGCACATTAACCACTCAGCCCAGAGAAGAGGGAAGCGTTATTGTTCCTTTGTCGACCACCATGGCTCTGGTGAACTGAACATGGTCCTACTCGCTGCGTGTGGCTCCAGGTTCTACGAAGTGGTTTTTGATTTACTGATGGTGTTACTGTTGCGATAAATGTTCTCTCCTGGCGTTACTTCAAGTGTTTATAAATCTTCATAGATTTTTCTTCGTAAAACGTAACAATCTAAATTCAGGAGGGTCTGGGGAGACACTAGTTCATCGTTTTATATACGTGACCCTCTCTCTGCTAAAATATGTATAAATAATATGACTGAAGCACATATTTTGAGTATATTTTAATGTATTTAATTCTGTTTTATGTTTGTACATTTTGAAAAATATATATTCAGTTCAGGTTATTTAGGTTTAGTTAAAAGTAAAATTACATCCTCGAAGAATAACCTTTGAATAACCCCTTCCGGAGGCTTAGCGATAAATCAGTGAGTTTATAATGCTTAAAATCAAGTTTCGATACACACGGTGGACGAAGCACTGATAACTCATTGTGTACGTTTGTGCCTTACCACAAACGAGCAAAGAACAATGAATAACGTTTGAAATGAAATCGGTAGAAAACAGTAATGAAGAGGAAGAAATAGGAGAACTCGAGGACTGTGGAGTTTTGTCATTTCACGTGTTTTAACCAGTCGCACCACTGTACAGTAGTGTGTTGTCTCTCAGTCAGTCAGTCAGAAGACACTAAAATGACGTCACATGAAGGAAGCTTAACTTTGGAATTTGTACTGCCGTGACGTCAGCCAAAGCACGCATGTGATGAATCACGAGACGAATTATGCACTCTGTATGTCACATCACAGCATGGATATACAAACTTCAAAAGCAAGAAATAAAAATATTTGATACTCTTAATGTTGGTTCTACTTACTTTCGAAACAGAACACTTTCGGGGACCCGACAGAAGTACGTCTAGTACATATACACAGAATCTTAACCTGTTGACTGCCAAGTGTTTCAGCTGCTACGGCAACTCCGAACCAAGTTAAAAATACAACTCTAATGCTTCTTCATTTTGTGACGCCATTGTGAATCGAAAGTGAAACAATTTGAAAGTAGGTCAAATGCATGTCTTTAAAAACACATTGAGAACTCAGTATTGAGAACGAATTAACTCACCCGTGGCACTGTGTTACCGATCGGCTTGGACGAGTTATCTTGTCTACGGCACTAAACAGGTTAAGACCAATGAACATAAAGAAAAAATATGCATTTTGCGTTGTTAGACTCAACCACTTATTTGAGTAGAGCTTCAAAAAGATGAAAATAAGAAAATAAAAAATAAAAATAAAAAACGTTTTTAGCATTTAAGAGGGAAAATGTGAACACTATGAAATTAGCCTAAATACTAGCTGGTCAAAAGTTTAAGACCATACTGAAACGAAGCGTTAATCGGCAAACAGATAAAGAAATTTAGTCATTTGTGTTCAAGCATTAGCGTTGTCAACATCTCCCACTTATATCTTCTGTGTTACATTGGACAAAAACATGGCAAAGGCTAAAAAGTTGACAGAGTTTGAACGTGGCAGAATTGTCGAACTCCAAAAGCAAGGTCTCTCAACGTGCCATCGCTGGTGAAATTGGACGTAGCAAAACTGTTGTTGCAAATTTCTTAAAAGACCCTGATGGATACGGAACCAGAATTTCAAGTGGTCGGCCCAAGAAAGTTTCGCCGGTGTTGAGCAGGAGGATTCGACGGGTTGTCTGGCAAGACACCAGCCGATCGTCGAACCAGATTAATGCCCTTACGGACACAGAATGCAGCTCAAGAACAATAAGACGGGATTTACAAGAGAAAGGCTTTAAAAACCGTAAACGTCTTCAAAGGCCACGCCTCTTTCTACATCACGAAACAGCTTGGTTAAACTTTGCTGAGAAGCACCAAACATGGTACACAGAAAAGTGGACAAAGGTTTTGTTCTCTGATAAGAAAAAATTAACCTGGATGGTCCAGAGGGCTTCCAACGTTACTGGCACGATAAGGATACCTCACCGGAGACATTTTCTACACGACACAGTGAAGGAGGCTGCATCATGATCTGGGGTGCTTTCTCCTTCCATGGAACAATGGAGTTTCAGGTTATACAGGGGCGTCAAACAGCGGCTGGCTACATTGGCATGTTGGAGAGAGCATTATTATTGACTGAAGACCCTCGCTTGTGTGCAAATGACTGGATCTTTCAACAGGACAACGCTGCAATCCACAATGCCTGCAGGATAAAGGACTTTTTTATGGCGAATAACGTGATTATTTTGGACCATCCAGCGTGTTCGCCTGAACTGAACCCCTTTGAAAATGTTTGGGGGGTGGATGACAAGGGAAGTCTATAGAAATGGACGCCAATTCCAAACAGTATATGATCTTCGTGAAGCCATCTTCACCACTTGGAATTACATTCCAGCCAGCCTTCTGCAAACGCTTATATCAGCCATGCCAAAGCGAATGTTTGAAGTTATTTGCAATGAGGGCCGTGCAACTCACTACTGAGACCTCTTGTTGGGCATTTCCTACCCTGTTTAGGACTTCTTTATGGTATGGTCTTAAACTTTTGACCAGCTAGTATTTAGGATAATTTCATAGTGTTCACATTTTCCCTATTAAATGCTAATTTGTTTAAAATTTTTATTTTCCCTTTTCTTATTCTTATCTTTCGAAACTCTATTCAAATAAGTGGTTGAGTCTGTCAACGCAAAATGCATATTTTTTCTTTATGTCCATTAGCATTAAGATTTTGGCCAGCAGTGTATATATGATAAAAAAATAACACACTCTTTAAATTTCTATTAGCTACTTGAGTGGATAGATTTTACTGTTCTGTTTATAATCAGGTAGTTACTGAATGAAGGTTTGAAGTAAGTAACACTGATGATGATGTGTTTATTTATTGTATATTTTTATATTACGAAAGTACAAGACGTGAAATGTCTCTATGACGTCATTTCTTGAAAATATTAGACGTTGATCTGAGCCGTATTTTACTATATGTCAGTATGTTTGTGTTTTCCTTATAGCAAAGCCACATCGAACTGTCTGATTTGTTTGTTTTAAATTTCGCGCAAAGCTAGACGAGTCCTATCTGCACCAGCCGTCCCTAATTTTGCAGTGTAAGACTAGAGGGAAGGCAGCTAGTCATCACCACCCACCGCCAACTCTTGAGCTACTTTTACCAACGAATAGTGGGATTCATCATCATATTATAACGCACCCACGGCTGAAAGGGCAAGCGGAAATTCGAGCCCGCGACTCTCGGATTACGAGTCGAGTGCCTTAACCACCTGGCCATACCGGGCCTCAGGGTATCTGCTATGTAGCGAGGGGAAGCGAATCCCTGATTTTAGCGTTGTAAATCCGAAAACGTACCGCTTCCCCAGTGGGGACGTAATCAGAGTCAGCGAAAGAATGATGAAGAACGTTGGTCAGCTTCAACAAGATGCCACTAGAGATTTTTTTTTTTCTTACGTTAGAGGAGAGCGAACAACGTTTCGACCTTCTTCGGTCATCGTCAGGTTCTCAAAGAAAATTGAAACGTTGTTCGCTCTTCTACGTAAAAAAGAAAAATTCTCAACCCAAACGAGCCGATTTTACTTATATATTTTACTCTACAAGTGGGTTTTCTCGACATCACTGATTAAGATGCCGCTAGGTCGCGACCTCTACATAGATATGACGATGGGAGATGGGTTGTATGATGTACTTGTAGATTATAGAGGTATGTTTTTCAAAACATCTTACAAGTGCTACTTAATGTTAGAAGGTATCATTAGATCTAGCGAAATAAAATTCAGTTTGGTTTTGGCCTCACTTGGTAATCAATCACATAATTAATTACTTTCAAGAGAATAATTCACCGATAAACTTACAATAACCAGTAGGTTACACCTGTATAAAACGACGAGTTAAACCTACACTTTATACTTTACTTTAACGACAGAGGTCGCAAAATGCACGACATATACGTTCCCATCCCGAAAAAAACTTGATGAGTTTCGTAAGTCTCGTGTGGGTTCATTGCAATTTAGGCTTAGCAGGTATTCTCTTGTAGTAGATAAAGTTCATAAATGTTACTTTAATTGATCTGATTTGCCGCTCTTGACGGACGTGGTTACATTTAAAAACAAAAACATAAACAGTTCTGTATTGCCAGCTGTACAACGTGTGTGTTACTAGTCAGCTGTACGATGATGTGTGTTACTAGCCAGATAAACAACGTGTGTGTATTACTAGCCAGATGCACAACGTGTGTGTTACTAGCCAGCTGTACAACGCGTGTGTTACATTTTGATATTTCTTTTGTGTCTTAATTTTCTTGATGTTAATGGTGTGTTTTCACACGAACTGATTTCCCTACAAGTATCAGAGAGGCTGGTCCACTAATAACAGGAGATTCGATCAGGTAAAAGTCGGACCACTGCTTTTAAACAACCTAATTGCATTTTTTGTATATCTTAAATGAGGAGTCAAGACAATTGGGAAAAAAGTGTACAAAAACATTATTTCTAGAGCAAAATAATAAGAAAGCTCAGCGTGCGAACTTGCGCAGATAGGTTCATAGTCGATAGTTTTACCAGGCTTTGTTTAGTCCCTACAGCTTTCACTCTTTCTAGATTGACCTCAATAGAACAGAAACACGATGATCTACAAATAGTATTTTTACATGACGACCTTCTAGTAAAACTAATCTAAGAAAGTTCGTTTAAGTTTTAAAGGTGGGCTCGATTTCCAACATCATCGCCATGTGATTCTTGTTTTCAACGACATTGGTCCGCTGTAACTTACAGATATTGTCGATTAGGCCAACAAAGGATATTACAGTCGCTGATTATTTCATTTCAGATGGTACTTATTGCTGCAAGATCCACTCGGACAGTGTGGACATTATCTACTGTAGAAAACTAACAAAACAACAAGAACAAGGGAAGCTCAATGAGTTTTTGGAACACGTTTTATACTGAAACTACATAAGCTGAAATAGTTTTTGAAACCTCGAAGAAGACACATGACACGCCAGCATAATAATCTTACTTTAAATGGCTTACTAGAGATGCATGTGTGCTGACGCTTCTGATGTTAGTTTGTTTTGAATTTCGGGCAAAGCTACACAAGGGCTTTCTGCAGTAGCCGTTCCTAATTTAGCAGTTTAAGACAAGAGGGAAGGCAGCTAGTCATCATCACTCACTGCCAACTCTTTGACTACTTTTTTACCAACGAATAATGGGTTTGATTGTCACATTATGACGCTCTCATGGCCCAGAGGGAGAGCATGTTTAATGTGACGGGGATTCAAACTCGCCACCCTCAGATTGAAAGTCGTTGTCTTAACCACCCGGCCACGCTGGACTGATTTTTGTTCTTAACGTCTGCAAATGTGTTATAATAGCACACATTATTTAGGAGAAGCGGGCAACATTTTTCAGTTTCTTACAGACAAATATACCCCAGCAAGTATTAGGTTATGTTTTTCATTTGAGTTTTGAAATTTTGTGTCTTATCTAACATTTCCGTTTTTTAGTCTGTTCCTATAATTCTGAAGATGGAAACCTACGAACTCGATGTATCATACGAAACAACCTTAATAATCATTGGAATGTTTAAGATTATTGGTTTTAAAAGTCACTTTTATTTAATCGTATTATTAATAGTAGTTCCTCTAGCGGTTAAAATTATATGATGCCGAGCAAGCAAAATTATTTTAAGAATCTAGACGAAGCAAATATGATATTCTGATATCACGTGGAGAGGTTAAACGTTTATAACAATTAACACTGAAGAATTTCTCGAAATATCCCAGTGATTATACCATTAAGTATTCAAAATATTGATTAAGATACTTGTCTATTTTCAGTGTGACCATCTTAGATGCTGCAAATAAAACGAACAAACTTATCTTATCTATACAGTTGGTTACCGTAATGAATAAATAAATCGCGTGTTGCACTTCGTGGTCCTTTATGCGTTATAAGAGTAACTGTTAAATCTCACTATTCAGTTATACAATAGTAGCTCAAGAGTTGGTGATAGATGGGATTACTTCGGAATTAGGAATAGCCTTCCAGTAAAAATACAACAAAAACAAACAAACAGTCAACTGCACCAATTAGATCATGTAAATTCCACGGAAAAAAAAATCTTAGATTTTGTAGAAAAAACGTTTTACGTAGCGTATTTTGACTACAAGGTTTTGATAAACTCTGGATAGTTGACATAAAAGTGTTATTTTTTATTACTTTTTTTTTGTAAAATAAGGTGACGCAGATAGCCCTCGAGTAGCTTTGCTCAAAATTTAAAACAAACCAAACCGAAATAAGGAGCCTCGGTGACATGTGGTGTACAAACATTAGGACTCACAACTTATCTTCTTCTTCTTTGTTCGCCCGGCATGGCCAAGCGTGTTAAGGCGTGCGACTCGTAATCTGAGGGTACCGGGTTCGCATCCCCGTCGCTCCAAACATGCTCGTCCTTTCAACCGTAGGGGCGTTATAATGTGACGGTCAATTCCACTATTCGTCGATAAAAGAGTGAACCAAGAGTTGGCGGTGGGTGGTAATGACTAGCTGCCTTCCCTCTAGCCTTACACTGCTAAATTAGGGATCGCTAGCGCAGATAGCCCTGGAGTAGCTTTGTGCGAAATTCAAAACAGAACAATACCTAACGATTAAAGGAAGTAGTAGTGTAATTTTGGATAAAGATAGGTGTTTAATAAAATCTGAGTGAATTGTAAATGATCCACCTAAAGTATGTTAAGCTACGCCGTCCCTTTTAAAATTCCTCTGCTGGGACAGCGGTAAGTCTACGGACTTAAACGCCAAAATCAGGGGTTCGATTCCCCTTGGTAGATTCAGCAGATAGCCCGATGTGTCTTTGCTATAAGAAAACACACACACACACGTACACACACGCCTTTCAAAACTGAAGAAGATGAATTGTTTACTACGAAGTATCTCTGCTAAGCCTATCGGGGTATGGAAACCTGGTTTTTAGCGTTTAACCTCACACAATTACACTGAGGGCAATGAAAATGATTGATTTAAAAACTAGAATGAAAATTTGTTTCAGTTACGTTTAATTTGTTTATTTTTTGACAAGCATTTAATTTGCTCTTGAATTTATAGCGCTATTATTCACCAAGTTAAACATTAAATATCTCGACGCTTTAACCAATAACGCATATATTTGCAATCCACAAAGATACAAATAATAAATCCTAACATTCCAGGACCTGGCAAGGATCGGAGGATTGGTTCCACTCGGCTCAATCTGTAGATTGCGGGTTCGAATTGTCCATCATCAGACTAGCTGCCTTCCTTCTAGTGCATCACCATTAAATTATGAACTGGGAGGCAGATAGCTCTCGGTAGCTTTTGCAAAATTCCAAACAAATCAAACAGTTACTTCCCGAAAATAGTAGTTCATTGATTCTAAATTGTGAACGGTGTTTGTGGCATAACCTAAAACAACTGTTAATTTCTTTACCAATAATTAGAACGTCAAGTGTTTCACTACTCCAAACCTAATTTCAATTTGATCGAAACAATTACTCGTCAAATTGGATAAAAAAACAAACAAACAAACAAGGAGCGATTAATTTAATTAATTAATTAATTTAACATACATGATTTATTTAGTTATCTAGATTGATTTCAAATGATTCCACAGTTTTCTGCTATTTAAAAATATTGCTTTTTCGAAAAATAACAAGAAATAACAAATTTAAAAAAAGATACGATTTTATGAAGTAGAAACTCGTACAAATATATTCGTTGAATGTATTTGGGTGTTGGTTGAATTACTATTCAGAAACGTAGCTTACAACCTCGTATTCAGCTTATGAAAATTAGCCATGTAAAAAATAAAAGGTTCTAGTGTTTTAAGTCCATTTTAACGGAGTTGCTGTCATACATTTAGTTTAATATATATGTTTGTTTCAATTGGTGCGTGTGACATATATTGTTGGTGTGTATTGCGCAGGTACCTCCTGTTCTTTAAATGTGTAGTAGATTCTCTAGAGCAAGAATAAAAAATATATGGTTTATAAAAACACGAGCGTGTTTGTAAACATTATTGAACATTCGAGAATTTCGCCTTAAGGTATATAAACCGACGCACCGAGAGGCAGAAAAGAATATTTTTGGTCGCTACAGTAGGTATACTTTAAGCCTCGGAAGATATAATTCTAATATACGCTTACTAATCGGAAAAGCATAGATATTTGACCAGGAACGTTTACAGATTTTGAACAGTACAAACTTCAGTAAATTAACTCTGGAGATTAATATTTCTACGAAGACAATAAATATCTTAATAGGTAAACAATCAATTTGTAAGCGGTGCGAGGCTGGCTAAGAAAAGAGAGCTAACTATCTCAAGCGAGGGGTAACAGTATCATCTCATTATTAATTTGTTCGTTGTTGACCTTGACGATTGACATAATGTTCAGTTTTAGATCGGACAGAAGACTTAATACAGTTTGTAAAACCTTTGTATATAAACCAGTATTTGTAATAACCGTTATTATAAATTGTATTGTTGTTGTACATTAAAAATATGTTAATGTTATAAATAAAATTGTATGTATCAACCATGTTGGCAAATATCACAAGTTTGTATTGTTGTTGTACATTAAAAATATGTTAATGTTATAAATAAAATTGTGTGTATCAATCATGTTGGCAAATATCACAAGTTTGTATTGTTGTTGTACATTAAAATATGTTAATGTTATAAAAAAAATTGTGTGTATCAATCATGTTGGCAATATCACAAGTTTGTATTGTTGTTGTACATTAAAAATATGGTCATGTTATAAATAAAATTGTTTGTCCATTAGCATTAAGATTTTGGACAGCAGTGTATATATGATAAAAAAATAACACACTCTTTAAATTTCTATTAGCTACTTGAGTGGGATAGATTTTACTGTTCTGTTTATAATCAGGTAGTTACTGAATGAAGGTTTGAAGTAAGTAACACTGATGATGATGGGTGTTTATTTATTGTATATTTTTATATTACGAAAGTACAAGACGTGAAATGTCTTTATGACGTCATTTCTGAAAATATTAGACGTTGATCTGAGCTGTATTTTTACTATATGTCAGTATGTTTGTGTTTTCCTTATAGCAAAGCCACATCGAACTGTCTGATTTGTTTGTTTTAAATTTCACGCAAAGCTAGACGAGTCCACCTGCACCAGCCGTACCTAATTTAGCAGTGTAAGACTAGAGGGAAGGCAGCCAGTCATCACCACCCACCGCCAACTCTTGAGCTACTCTTTACCAACGAATAGTGGGATTCATCATCATATTATAACGCACCCACGGCTGAAAGGGCAAGCGGAAATTCGAGCCCGCGACTCGGATTACGAGTCAAGTGCCTTAACCACCTGGCCATACCGGGCCTCAGGGTATCTGCGTATGTAGCGAGGGGAAGCGAATCCCTGATTTTAGCGTTGTAAATCCGAAAACGTACCGCTTCCCAGTGGGGACGTAATCAGAGTCAGCGAGAAAGAATGATGAAGAACGTTGGTCAGCTTCAAGAAGATGCCACTAGAGATTTTTTTTTTTTCGTAGAGAGAGCGAAGGAGCGAACAACGTTTCGACCTTCTTCGGTCAGCTATGTGGGCGTTATAATGTGAAGGTCAATCCCACTATTCGTTGGTAAAAGAGTAGCCCAAGAGATGGCGGTCAGCGATGGTGACTAGTTGCCTACCTCTAGCCTTACACTGTTAAATTAGGGACGGCTAGCACAGATAATCCTCATGTAGTTTTGTATGAAATTTAAAAAAACAAAACAAATCACTGTTTTAGTAATTAATATCCAGGGATGAATATTTTGTTATGCATCCATGATCATTTTATCATTTTACAATTATATTAAAAACTTTAGTGTTTCATAATCTAATTATATCAAAATTTATTTTAAAAAATTATTGTATACGAGACATATTTATACCACTACTGAATAGTATTTCATAAGTGTAAGTAGATTTACTATACAAATTATCAAGAAAACCTTTAGATATGGGATTTAGAATGAACTTTCAGCTCCATTTATAATAAGATATTATGAAACTGTATTTATTTCTATCTTTTAACACGTTTAATTATTTTGCATATCGACCCATCTCTTTGTACAGTTCATCTTGTCTTTCACACATTACAGACTAGTCCTCGAAAGAACAAAAGTCGACAATAGACAAGAGGTGATACTTTTCTCACATTCTCGCATCTCTGTTCATTGTTCAAATAACAAGCCCAGTGGTATTTTAATTACTGACTGATAAAAGAAATATACAAACAATTCAAAACACAAGTATAATTATGTGTTTTATATTTTAAAACTACTAATTAGAATACTGTGTTTCTCTCCCATTTTATTCAAATGACATACGAACAATGTGAAATATTATATCGTGGTCAATGTTGCTTACTTACACCATATAGTTAAACATGAAACAATGAAAGAAAACTGTACTTTTTAAAACAAATGTTGGTCACAATGAAGAACATTGTAAAATGTCTTCAGTATTACATCTTTAACCAATTATAAATATTATACTTCAACCAGTAAGATTTTACATAATTAATTTATGTAATGTAGATTGCGCTTAATAGCATATTTCATATATTATAGTAAATAATTCAGAAACACAAATAAACATTAAATTGTAATTAAAATATAATAACATTATACTTTTATCATATTATTAAAGTTATTTGTAGAAATAAAAGAAATAACAAATGTGCACACAATAATTTGACAGCTGATGTTCTAATAATTAATAATCTTATTTACTGACTGTAATTCACATTTCACTGGATGTCAGGGCAGTTTAGGTGTATGATGTAACCCATATAGTGTTTTCAATAGATAAATAATTTATGTACAACTTGACTTTAATAACAAGAAGTAAATAATAAAACAATTAAAATGATTTTTATCAAATAACCTGAAACTTTAGACAATTAAAAAAGTTTGTGAAACAGGAATTGGCCTATAAATTTAGTCAACACAACTGTGTTCTTTAGTAGCAAATCATATATTAAGAAGTTCTTTCAATTAACGTTTAACCAGGATTAAACAGCACATTCTCTTTAAGCAAAAAGCAACTGGAAACAGAGTTTGTTAAATGTTTTGATTTTTTAAAATATTCAAGAGAATAGTGTACAAGGGAAAAAATTCAAAGAATTCAAGTCTACCGATATATTACGATAACCTCCCAACTACTCCTGAAGAGAATGATGCATCTCGAAAATTGTTTTCTCCCATGACCAAAGTAACTTCTACAAAAAAATGAAGACAAAGAACCCGCCCCCACTAGTACAGAGGTAAGTCTACGGATTTACAATGCTAAATTAGGATTCGATTCGTCTCGTTTGACTCACCAGATAGCTCGATGTGGCTTTGCTAAAAGAAAACACACATGCACAAAGAACCTTCCAATAGTATGTTGAATGAAATCTGTGTCAAGAATTTTACAGGAGGAAGAATGTAAAGCTGTACACAAAAATAATTCTATTTTATTATTGGTAAGTCATCTAATTATTAGATTCAAAGAGGTCTGGGAACTAGAAGGTTACAGAATAAGGATGTAAAGTTGTTTTTTTACTAAAAACACAGTTTTGCTTATCCATAGAAAACAAACAACAACAACAATAAAAAAAACATGTAATTCACCACCTAATGTCAATAATAATAAACTTAGAGAATGTGATGAATGTGGTATTTTACCAGTTTTATATTGAGTAACTGGCAGAATAAAAGGAGGTTCACCAGGAAATGTACTGTAGAGCAAAATTCTAAATTCTCTAATCTTGACTGAAGTTGAAGCAAAGAGAGATTGGCTTGAAGTAAAATCTTTATTTCAAACATTCAAACAGTCAAAGACAATAACAAGTGTATCACTTAGGTGTCTTTACTGGAAAGCTTAAATATCAATTATATTTGTAGCAAAATATAATCATATCTCTCATTACTGATGGTACAGACTCAAAAAAAACATCAACATGGAAGCATATATGAAAATATTGCCATTCTTTTAAGGGGTTAACATTACTCTATAAAAGTACAACATGAATACCAATACAAAGGAACACCTTTATACATAAACTATATTAATAAATATAATCATCAAGCACATCCTCTACATTCCTACACTCAATTACACAACCCCTTCAAACATGTGGTCAGCTATCGGTCAGTTACCTCTTTCTTTCTTTGTGAACCTGACAATGACTGAAAGCAAGAAGGTCAAAACGTTGTTTGCCCTCTTACATAAAAATTTCTCAACTCATACCAGCCGTTTTGA
>NC_134831.1:86851433-86892229 GCF_004210375.1 Tachypleus tridentatus
TACTTTATAAAGAAGTCAGTTGACTTATCATCAAGTTTATATCAACATAAGTACTTTATAAAGAAGTTAATGGATTTATAATCAAATTTATATCAACACAAGTTCTTTATAAAGAAGTTAATGGATTTATAATTGAATTTATATCAACACAAGTACTTTATAAAGAAGTTAATGGATTTATAATCAAATTTATATCAACACAAGTACTTTATAAAGAAGTTAGTGGATTTATCATCAAATTTTTGTCAAATAAATTACTTTATTTCTCTTGTGTAGCTTTTTCTCCATGTCATGTCCACAAGAAAGGGACTTTGTTTATTGTTTTTATAATTTAGGTATTTCTGTATTGTCACGTTTAATGACAGGTCCTTTGCATTAAGAGATTAGAATCCAGATAACATAAGATTTCGTTCTGTTTACAGGATATTGACAAAGCTGCAGATGGTACAAAGAAGTTCCAGTCTCATAGATCAGTACATAGTAAGAGATGACCTCTCTAGCAGATATTGTAAGTCATCATTTGTTGTTATTTGGTACTCCTTGTGTTGTCCTGTTGTTAACTTATACATACCACATTTGTTTTCTACAGATCTAAAAACATAACAGCAAGGAAACTTCACTGAACGTAAATAAGCTTTAATAATTTACAGTCACAGTAGTCAAGTGCATGAATTAACAGTACATTTTTGTAGATGTTCTAAGTGTCATATTCTTAAGAAAAAACAATGCAACTTCTTTTGTTAATAAATACTGAACTCGTGAAAATCATTAAGATAATGAAAATGACATTCAAGATCATTTTTGTCTTTTTTTTTATAAAGTATTGAAACTTACATATTTATACTTATGGTAACAGGCCTTCAACTTTCTGTCATTCTGTTCTGTTTTCAATTTGTCTGTTTCGAATTTTGCGCAAAGCTACTCAAGGACTACCTGTGCTAGCCTTCTCTAATTTTGCAGTATAAGACTAGAGGGAAGGTAGCTAGTCATCACCACCCACTGCCAACTATTGGGCTACTCTTTTACCAAAGAATAGTGGGATTGACCATCACTTTATAATGCTCCCATAGCTGAAAGGGTGAGCATATTTGGTGCAACTGGGATTCAAACCTGCGACCCTCAGGTTACAAGTCGAACGCCTTAACCCACCTGGCCATGTTGGGCCCTGTCTTCAGTTAATAACGCTTAAACTTACTGTTTGTCTGGGTGTTGAAACATTTCCTACAACCTTGTTTAATGTACATTTTTGAAACTTTTTTCAATATGTTATTTGTGTAGTTTTAATTTAAGACAACAATCAGCTTGGTGATTTTTAGGAAAAATTCCTTTAAAGTAAAACATGATGTATTTTTATATATTTAAAAACGGCTGGTATGAGTTGAGAAAATTTTTATGTAGAGGGGCAAACAACGTTTTGACCTTCTTCGGTCATTGTCAGGTTCACAAAGAAAGAAAGAGGTAACTGACCGATAGCTGACCACATGTTTGAAGGGGGTTGTGTAATTGAGTGTAGGAATGTAGAGGATGTGCTTGATGTTTGATTATATTTATTAATATAGTTTATGTATAAAGGTGTTCCTTTGTATTGGTATTCATGTTGTACTTTTATAGAGTAATGTTAACCCTTAAAAGAATGGCAATATTTTCATATATGCTTCCATGTTGATGTTTTTTTGAGTCTGTACCATCAGTAATGATGAGAGATATGATTATATTTTGCTACAAATATAATTGATATTTAAGCTTTCCCAGTAAAGACACCTAAGTGATACACTTGTTATTGTCTTTGACTGTTTAATGAATGTTTGAAATAAAGATTTTACTTCAAGCCAATCTCTCTCTTTGCTTCAACTTCAGTCAAGATTAGAGAATTTAGAATTTTGCTCTACAGTACATTTCCTGGTGAACCTCCTTTTATTCTGCCAGTTACTCAATATAAAACTGGTAAAATACCACATTTCATCACATTCTCTAAGTTTATTATTATTGACATTAGGTGGTGAATTACATGTTTTTTTATTGTTGTTGTTGTTGTTTTGTTTTCTATGGATAAGCAAAACTGTGTTTTTGGTAAAAAAACAACTTTACATCCTTATTCTGTAACCTTCTAGTTCCCAGACCTCTTTGAATCTAATAATTAGATGACTTACCAATAATAAAATAGAATTATTTTGTGTACAGCTTTACATTCTTCCTCCTGTAAAATTCTTGACACAGATTTCATTCAACATACTATTGGAAGGTTCTTTGTGCATGTGTGTTTTCTTTTAGCAAAGCCACATCGAGCTATCTGGTGAGTCAAACGAGACGAATCGAATCCTTAATTTAGCATTGTAAATCCGTAGACTTACCTCTGTACTAGTGGGGGGCGGGTTCTTTGTCTTCATTTTTTTGTAGAAGTTACTTTGGTCATGGAGAAAACAAAATTTTCGAGATGCATCATTCTCTTCAGGAGTAGTTGGGAGGTTATCGTAATATATCGGTAGACTTGAATTCTTTGAATTTTTTCCCTTGTACACTATTCTCTTGAATATTTTAAAAAATCAAAACATTTAACAAACTCTGTTTCCAGTTGCTTTTTTGCTTAAAGAGAATGTGCTGTTTAATCCTGGTTAAACGTTAATTGAAAGAACTTCTTAATATATGATTTGCTACTAAAGAACACAGTTGTGTTGACTAAATTTATAGGCCAATTCCTGTTTCACAAACTTTTTTAATTGTCTAAAGTTTCAGGTTATTTGATAAAAATCATTTTAATTGTTTTATTATTTACTTCTTGTTATTAAAGTCAAGTTGTACATAAATTATTTATCTATTGAAAACACTATATGGGTTACATCATACACCTAAACTGCCCTGACATCCAGTGAAATGTGAATTACAGTCAGTAAATAAGATTATTAATTATTAGAACATCAGCTGTCAAATTATTGTGTGCACATTTGTTATTTCTTTTATTTCTACAAATAACTTTAATAATATGATAAAAGTATAATGTTATTATATTTTAATTACAATTTAATGTTTATTTGTGTTTCTGAATTATTTACTATAATATATGAAATATGCTATTAAGCGCAATCTACATTACATAAATTAATTATGTAAAATCTTACTGGTTGAAGTATAATATTTATAATTGGTTAAAGATGTAATACTGAAGACATTTTACAATGTTCTTCATTGTGACCAACATTTGTTTTAAAAAGTACAGTTTTCTTTCATTGTTTCATGTTTAACTATATGGTGTAAGTAAGCAACATTGACCACGATATAATATTTCACATTGTTCGTATGTCATTTGAATAAATGGGAAGAGAAACACAGTATTCTAATTAGTAGTTTTAAAATATAAAACACATAATTATACTTGTGTTTTGAATTGTTTGTATATTTCTTTTATCAGTCAGTAATTAAAATACCACTGGGCTTGTTATTTGAACAATGAACAGAGATGCGAGGAATGTGAGAAAAGTATCACCTCTTGTCTATTGTCGACTTTGTTCTTTCGAGGACTAGTCTGTAATGTGTGAAAGACAAAGATGAACTGTACAAAGAGATGGGTCGATATGCAAATAATTAAACGTGTTAAAAGATAGAAATAAATACAGTTTCATAATATCTTATTATAAATGGAGCTGAAAGTTCATTCTAAATCCCATATCTAAAGGTTTTCTTGATAATTTGTATAGTAAATCTACTTACACTTATGAAATACTATTCAGTAGTGGTATAAATATGTCTCGTATACAATAATTTTTTAAAAATAAATTTTTGATATAATTAGATTATGAAACACTAAAGTTTTTAATATAATTGTAAAATGATAAAATGATCATGGATGCATAACAAAAATATTCATCCCTGGATATTAATTACTAAAACAGTGATTTGTTTTTGTTTTTAAATTTCGCGCAAAGCTACATGAGGATTATCTGTGCTAGCCGTCCCTAATTTAACAGTGTAAGGCTAGAGGTAAGGCAACTAGTCACCATCGCTGACCGCCATCTCTTGGGCTACTCTTTTACCAACGAATAGTGGGATTGACCTTCACATTATAACGCCCACATAGCTGACCGAAGAAGGTCGAAACGTTGTTCGCTCCTTCGCTCCTCTACGTAAGAAAAAAAAAAATCTCTAGTGGCATCTTCTTGAAGCTGACCAACGTTCTTCATCATTCTTTCTCGCTGACTCTGATTACACGTCCCCCACTGGGGAAGCGGTACGTTTTCGGATTTACAACGCTAAAATCAGGGATTCGCTTCCCCTCGCTACACATAGCAGATACCCTGAGGCCCGGTATGGCCAGGTGGTTAAGGCACTTGACTCGTAATCCGAGAGTCGCGGGCTCGAATTTCCGCTTGCCCTTTCAGCCGTGGGTGCGTTATAATATGATGATGAATCCCACTATTCGTTGGTAAAAGAGTAGCTCAAGAGTTGGCGGTGGGTGGTGATGACTAGCTGCCTTCCCTCTAGTCTTACACTGCTAAATTAGGTACGGCTGGTGCAGGTAGGACTCGTCTAGCTTTGCGTGAAATTTAAAACAAACAAATCAGACAGTTCGATGTGGCTTTGCTATAAGGAAAACACAAACATACTGACATATAGTAAAATACGGCTCAGATCAACGTCTAATATTTTCAAGAAATGACGTCATAAAGACATTTCACGTCTTGTACTTTCGTAATATAAAAATATACAATAAATAAACACCCATCATCATCAGTGTTACTTACTTCAAACCTTCATTCAGTAACTACCTGATTATAAACAGAACAGTAAAATCTATCCACTCAAGTAGCTAATAGAAATTTAAAGAGTGTGTTATTTTTTTATCATATATACACTGCTGTCCAAAATCTTAATGCTAATGGACAAACAATTTTATTTATAACATGACCATATTTTTAATGTACAACAACAATACAAACTTGTGATATTTGCCAACATGATTGATACACACAATTTTGTTTATAACATTAACATATTTTTAATGTACAACAACAATACAAACTTGTGATATTTGCCAACATGATTGATACACACAATTTTATTTATAACATTAACATATTTTTAATGTACAACAACAATACAAACTTGTGATATTTGCCAACATGGTTGATACACACAATTTTATTTATAACATTAACATATTTTTAATGTACAACAACAATACAATTTATAATAACGGTTATTACAAATACTGGTTTATATACAAAGGTTTTACAAACTGTATTAAGTCTTCTGTCCGATCTAGAACTGAACATTATGTCAATCGTCAAGGTCAACAACGAACAAATTAATAATGAGATGATACTGTTACCCCTCGCTTGAGATAGCTGTCTTTTCTTAGCCAGCCTCGCACCGCTTACAAATTGATTGTTTACCTATTAAGATATTTATTGTCTTCGTAGAAATATTAATCTCCAGAGTTAATTTACTGAAGTTTGTACTGTTCAAAATCTGTAAACGTTCCTGGTCAAATATCTATGCTTTTCCGATTAGTAAGCGTATATTAGAATTATATCTTCCGAGGCTTAAAGTATACCTACTGTAGCGACCAAAAATATTCTTTTCTGCCTCTCGGTGCGTCGGTTTATATACCTTAAGGCGAAATTCTCGAATGTTCAATAATGTTTACAAACACGCTAGTGTTTTTATAAACCATATATTTTTTATTCTTGCTCTAGAGAATCTACTACACATTTAAAGAACAGGAGGTACCTGCGCAATACACACCCAACAATATATGTCACACGCACCAAAGTGAAACAAACATATATATTAAACTAAATGTATGACAGCAACTCCGTTAAAATGGACTTAAAACACTAGAACATTTTATTTTTTACATGGCTAATTTTCATAAGCTGAATACGAGGTTGTAAACTACGTTTCTGAATAGTAATTCAACCAACACCCAAATACATTCAACGAATATATTTGTACGAGTTTCTACTTCATAAAATCGTATCTTTTTTAAATTTGTTATTTCTTGTTATTTTTCGAAAAAGCAATATTTTTAAACAGCAGAAAACTGTGGAATCATTTGAAATCAATCTAGATAACTAAATAAATCATGTATGTTAAATTAATTAATTAATTAAATTAATCGCTCCTTGTTTGTTTGTTTGTTTTTTATCCAATTTGACGAGTAATTATTTCGATCAAATTGAAATTAGGTTTGGAGTAGTGAAACACTTGACGTTCTAATTATTGGTAAAGAAATTAACAGTTGTTTTAGGTTATGCCACAAACACCGTTCACAATTTAGAATCAATGAACTACTATTTTTCGGGAAGTAACTGTTTGATTTGTTTGGAATTTTGCAAAAAGCTACCCGAGAGCTATCTGCCTCCCAGTTCATAATTTAATAGTGATGCACTAGAAGGAAGGCAGCTAGTCTGATGATGGACAATTCGAACCCGCAATCTACAGATTGAGAGCCGAGTGGAGCCAATCCTCCGATCCTTGCCAGGTCCTGGAATGTTAGGATTTATTATTTGTATCTTTGTGGATTGCAAATATATGCGTTATTGGTTAAAGCGTCGAGATATTTAATGTTTAACTTGGTGAATAATAGCGCTATAAATTCAAGAGCAAATTAAATGCTTGTCAAAAAATAAACAAATTAAACGTAACTGAAACAAATTTTCATTCTAGTTTTTAAATCAATCATTTTCATTGCCCTCAGTGTAATTGTGTGAGGTTAAACGCTAAAAACCAGGTTTCCATACTCCCGATAGGCTTAGCAGAGATACTTCGTAGTAAACAATTCATCTTCTTCAGTTTCGAAAGGCGTGTGTGTACGTGTGTGTGTGTGTTTTTCTTATAGCAAAGACACATCGGGCTATCTGCTGAATCTACCAAGGGGAATCGAACCCCTGATTTTGGCGTTTAAATCCGTAGACTTACCGCTGTCCCAGCAGAGGAATTTTAAAAGGGACGGCGTAGCTTAACATACTTTAGGTGGATCATTTACAATTCACTCAGATTTTATTAAACACCTATCTTTATCCAAAATTACACTACTACTTCCTTTAATCGTTAGGTATTGTTCTGTTTTGAACTTCGCACAAAGCTACTCCAGGGCTATCTGCGCTAGCGATCCCTAATTTAGCAGTGTAAGGCTAGAGGGAAGGCAGCTAGTCATTACCACCCACCGCCAACTCTTGGTTCACTCTTTTATCGACGAATAGTGGAATTGACCGTCACATTATAACGCCCCTACGGTTGAAAGGACGAGCATGTTTGGAGCGACGGGGATGCGAACCCGGTACCCTCAGATTACGAGTCGCACGCCTTAACACGCTTGGCCATGCCGGGCGAACAAAAGAAGAAGAGATAAGTTGTCAGTCCTAATGTTTGTACACCACATGTCACCGAGGCTCCTTATTTCGGTTTGGTTTGTTTTAAATTCTGAGCAAAGCTACTCGAGGGCTATCTGCGTCACCTTATTTTACAAAAAAAAAGTAATAAAAAATAACACTTTTATGTCAACTATCCAGAGTTTATCAAAACCTTGTAGTCAAAATACGCTACGTAAAACGTTTTTTCTACAAAATCTAAGATTTTTTTTTCCGTGGAATTTACATGATCTAATTGGTGCAGTTGACTGTTTGTTTGTTTTTGTTGTATTTTTACTGGAAGGCTATTCCTAATTCCGAAGTAATCCCATCTATCACCAACTCTTGAGCTACTATTGTATAACTGAATAGTGAGATTTAACAGTTACTCTTATAACGCATAAAGGACCACGAAGTGCAACACGCGATTTATTTATTCATTACGGTAACCAACTGTATAGATAAGATAAGTTTGTTCATTTTATTTGCAGCATCTAAGATGGTCACACTGAAAATAGACAAGTATCTTAATCAATATTTTGAATACTTAATGGTATAATCACTGGGATATTTCGAGAAATTCTTCAGTGTTAATTGTTATAAACGTTTAACCTCTCCACGTGATATCAGAATATCATATTTGCTTCGTCTAGATTCTTAAAATAATTTTGCTTGCTCGGCATCATATAATTTTAACCGCTAGAGGGAACTACTATTAATAATACGATTAAATAAAAGTGACTTTTAAAACCAATAATCTTAAACATTCCAATGATTATTAAGGTTGTTTCGTATGATACATCGAGTTCGTAGGTTTCCATCTTCAGAATTATAGGAACAGACTAAAAAACGGAAATGTTAGATAAGACACAAAATTTCAAAACTCAAATGAAAAACATAACCTAATACTTGCTGGGGCATATTTGTCTGTAAGAAACTGAAAAATGTTGCCCGCTTTTCCTAAATAATGTGTGCTATTATAACACATTTGCAGACGTTAAGAACAAAAATCAGTCCAGCGTGGCCGGGTGGTTAAGACGCTTGACTTTCAATCTGAGGGTGGCGAATTTGAATCCCCGTCACATTAAACATGCTCTCCCTCTGGGCCATGAGAGCGTCATAATGTGACAATCAAACCCATTATTCGTTGGTAAAAAAGTAGTCAAAGAGTTGGCAGTGAGTGATGATGACTAGCTGCCTTCCCTCTTGTCTTAAACTGCTAAATTAGGAACGGCTACTGCAGAAAGCCCTTGTGTAGCTTTGCCCGAAATTCAAAACAAACTAACATCAGAAGCGTCAGCACACATGCATCTCTAGTAAGCCATTTAAAGTAAGATTATTATGCTGGCGTGTCATGTGTCTTCTTCGAGGTTTCAAAAACTATTTCAGCTTATGTAGTTTCAGTATAAAACGTGTTCCAAAAACTCATTGAGCTTCCCTTGTTCTTGTTGTTTTGTTAGTTTTCTACAGTAGATAATGTCCACACTGTCCGAGTGGATCTTGCAGCAATAAGTACCATCTGAAATGAAATAATCAGCGACTGTAATATCCTTTGTTGGCCTAATCGACAATATCTGTAAGTTACAGCGGACCAATGTCGTGAGAAAACAAGAATCACATGGCGATGATGTTGGAAATCGAGCCCACCTTTAAAACTTAAACGAACTTTCTTAGATTAGTTTTACTAGAAGGTCGTCATGTAAAAATACTATTTGTAGATCATCGTGTTTCTGTTCTATTGAGGTCAATCTAGAAAGAGTGAAAGCTGTAGGACTAAACAAAGCCTGGTAAAACTATCGACTATGAACCTATCTGCGCAAGTTCGCACGCTGAGCTTTCTTATTATTTTGCTCTAGAAATAATGTTTTTGTACACTTTTTTCCCAATTGTCTTGACTCCTCATTTAAGATATACAAAAAATGCAATTAGGTTGTTTAAAAGCAGTGGTCCGACTTTTACCTGATCGAATCTCCTGTTATTAGTGGACCAGCCTCTCTGATACTTGTAGGGAAATCAGTTCGTGTGAAAACACACCATTAACATCAAGAAAATTAAGACACAAAAGAAATATCAAAATGTAACACACGCGTTGTACAGCTGGCTAGTAACACACACGTTGTGCATCTGGCTAGTAATACACACGTTGTTTATCTGGCTAGTAACACACACATCGTACAGCTGACTAGTAACACACACGTTGTACAGCTGGCAATACAGAACTGTTTATGTTTTTGTTTTTAAATGTAACCACGTCCGTCAAGAGCGGCAAATCAGATCAATTAAAGTAACATTTATGAACTTTATCTACTACAAGAGAATACCTGCTAAGCCTAAATTGCAATGAACCCACACGAGACTTACGAAACTCATCAAGTTTTTTTCGGGATGGGAACGTATATGTCGTGCATTTTGCGACCTCTGTCGTTAAAGTAAAGTATAAAGTGTAGGTTTAACTCGTCGTTTTATACAGGTGTAACCTACTGGTTATTGTAAGTTTATCGGTGAATTATTCTCTTGAAAGTAATTAATTATGTGATTGATTACCAAGTGAGGCCAAAACCAAACTGAATTTTATTTCGCTAGATCTAATGATACCTTCTAACATTAAGTAGCACTTGTAAGATGTTTTGAAAAACATACCTCTATAATCTACAAGTACATCATACAACCCATCTCCCATCGTCATATCTATGTAGAGGTCGCGACCTAGCGGCATCTTAATCAGTGATGTCGAGAAAACCCACTTGTAGAGTAAAATATATAAGTAAAATCGGCTCGTTTGGGTTGAGAATTTTTCTTTTTTACGTAGAGGAGCGAACAACGTTTCAATTTTCTTTGAGAACCTGACGATGACCGAAGAAGGTCGAAACGTTGTTCGCTCCTTCACTCCTCAACGTAAGAAAAAAAAAAATCTCTAGTGGCATCTTGTTGAAGCTGACCAACGTTCTTCATCATTCTTTCTCGCTGACTCTGATTACACGTCCCCCACTGGGGAAGCGGTACGTTTTCGGATTTACAACGCTAAAATCAGGGATTCGCTTCCCCTCGCTACACATAGCAGATACCCTGAGGCCCGGTATGGCCAGGTGGTTAAGGCACTCGACTCGTAATCCGAGAGTCGCGGGCTCGAATTTCCGCTTGCCCTTTCAGCCGTGGGTGCGTTATAATATGATGATGAATCCCACTATTCGTTGGTAAAAGAGTAGCTCAAGAGTTGGCGGTGGGTGGTGATGACTAGCTGCCTTCCCTCTAGTCTTACACTGCAAAATTAGGGACGGCTGGTGCAGATAGGACTCGTCTAGCTTTGCGCGAAATTTAAAACAAACAAATCAGACAGTTCGATGTGGCTTTGCTATAAGGAAAACACAAACATACTGACATATAGTAAAATACGGCTCAGATCAACGTCTAATATTTTCAAGAAATGACGTCATAGAGACATTTCACGTCTTGTACTTTCGTAATATAAAAATATACAATAAATAAACACCCATCATCATCAGTGTTACTTACTTCAAACCTTCATTCAGTAACTACCTGATTATAAACAGAACAGTAAAATCTATCCACTCAAGTAGCTAATAGAAATTTAAAGAGTGTGTTATTTTTTTATCATATATACACCGCTGGCCAAAATCTTAATGCTAATGGACATAAAAAAAAATATGCATTTTGCGTTGACAGACTCAACCACTTATTTGAATAGAGTTTCGAAAGATAAGAATAAGAAAAGGGAAAATAAAAATTTTAAACAAATTAGCATTTAATAGGGAAAATGTGAACACTATGAAATTATCCTAAATACTAGCTGGTCAAAAGTTTAAGACCATACCATAAAGAAGTCCTAAACAGGGTAGGAAATGCCCAACAAGAGGTCTCAGTAGTGAGTTGCACGGCCCTCATTGCAAATAACCTCAAACATTCGCTTTGGCATGGCTGATATAAGCGTTTGCAGAAGGCTGGCTGGAATGTAATTCCAAGTGGTGAAGATGGCTTCACGAAGATCATATACTGTTTGGAATTGGCGTCCATTTCTATAGACTTCCCTTGTCATCCACCCCCAAACATTTTCAAAGGGGTTCAGTTCAGGCGAACACGCTGGATGGTCCAAAATAATCACGTTATTCGCCATAAAAAAGTCCTTTATCCTGCAGGCATTGTGGATTGCAGCGTTGTCCTGTTGAAAGATCCAGTCATTTGCACACAAGCGAGGGTCTTCAGTCAATAATAATGCTCTCCCAACATGCCAATGTAGCCAGCCGCTGTTTGACGCCCCTGTATAACCTGAAACTCCATTGTTCCATGGAAGGAGAAAGCACCCCAGATCATGATGCAGCCTCCTTCACTGTGTCGTGTAGAAAATGTCTCCGGTGAGGTATCCTTATCGTGCCAGTAACGTTGGAAGCCCTCTGGACCATCCAGGTTAATTTTTCTTATCAGAGAACAAAACCTTTGTCCACTTTTCTGTGTACCATGTTTGGTGCTTCTCAGCAAAGTTTAACCAAGCTGTTTCGTGATGTAGAAAGAGGCGTGACCTTTGAAGACGTTTACGGTTTTTAAAGCCTTTCTCTTGTAAATCCCGTCTTATTGTTCTTGAGCTGCATTCTGTGTCCGTAAGGGCATTAATCTGGTTCGACGATCGGCTGGTGTCTTGCCAGACAACCCGTCGAATCCTCCTGCTCAACACCGGCGAAACTTTCTTGGGCCGACCACTTGAAATTCTGGTTCCGTATCCATCAGGGTCTTTTAAGAAATTTGCAACAACAGTTTTGCTACGTCCAATTTCACCAGCGATGGCACGTTGAGAGACCTTGCTTTTGCAGTTCGACAATTCTGCCACGTTCAAACTCTGTCAACTTTTTAGCCTTTGCCATGTTTTTGTCCAATGTAACACAGAAGATATAAGTGGGAGATGTTGACAACGCTAATGCTTGAACACAAATGACTAAATTTCTTTATCTGTTTGCCGATTAACGCTTCGTTTCAGTATGGTCTTAAACTTTTGACCAGCTAGTATTTAGGCTAATTTCATAGTGTTCACATTTTCCCTCTTAAATGCTAAAACGTTTTTTATTTTTATTTTTATTTTCTTATTTTCATCTTTTGAAGCTCTACTCAAATAAATGGTTGAGTCTAACAACGCAAAATGCATATTTTTCTTTATGTTCATTGGTCTTAACCTGTTTAGTGCCGTAGACAAGATAACTCGTCCAAGCCGATCGGTAACACAGTGCCACGGGTGAGTTAATTCGTTCTCAATACTGAGTTCTCAATGTGTTTTTAAAGACATGCATTTGACCTACTTTCAAATTGTTTCACTTTCGATTCACAATGGCGTCACAAAAACGTTACAAAATGAAGAAGCATTAGAGTTGTATTTTGAACTTGGTTCGGAGTTGCCGTAGCAGCTGAAACACTTGGCAGTCAACAGGTTAAGATTCTGTGTATATGTACTAGACGTACTTCTGTCGGGTCCCCGAAAGTGTTCTGTTTCGAAAGTAAGTAGAACCAACATTAAGAGTATCAAATATTTTTATTTCTTGCTTTTGAAGTTTGTATATCCATGCTGTGATGTGACATACAGAGTGCATAATTCGTCTCGTGATTCATCACATGCGTGCTTTGGCTGACGTCACGGCAGTACAAATTCCAAAGTTAAGCTTCCTTCATGTGACGTCATTTTAGTGTCTTCTGACTGACTGACTGAGAGACAACACACTACTGTACAGTGGTGCGACTGGTTAAAACACGTGAAATGACAAAACTCCACAGTCCTCGAGTTCTCCTATTTCTTCCTCTTCATTACTGTTTTCTACCGATTTCATTTCAAACGTTATTCATTGTTCTTTGCTTGTTTGTGGTAAGGCACAAACGTACACAATGAGTTATCAGTGTTTTGTCCACCGTGTGTATCGAAACTTGATTTTAAGCATTATAAACTCACTGATTTATCGCTAAGCCTCCGGAAGGGGTTATTCAAAGGTTATTCTTCGAGGATGTAATTTTTACTTTTTAACTAAACCTAAATAACCTGAACTGAATATATATTTTTCAAAATGTACAAACATAAAACAGAATTAAATACATTAAAATATACTCAAAATATGTGCTTCAGTCATATTATTTATACATATTTTTAGCAAAGAGGGTCACGTATATAAAACGATGAACTAGTGTCTCCCCAGACCCTCCTGAATTTAGATTGTTACGTTTTACGAAGAAAAATCTATGAAGATTTATAAACACTTGAAGTAACGCCAGGAGAGAACATTTATCGCAACAGTAACACCATCAGTAAATCAAAAGCCACTTCGTAGAACCTGGAGCCACACGCAGCGAGTAGGACCATGTTCAGTTCACCAGAGCCATGGTGGTCGACAAAGGAACAATAACGCTTCCCTCTTCTCTGGGCGGAGTGGTTAATGTGCCAAACTGTAGATTTCAGTTCCCATAGTTCGCGTCCTGTTATCGTCAAAATATAAATACAGAAATCGCGCTCCGCATTTTGGTATTGTGGGTGCATTACAAGAGAGACAGTCACATCTCACTGTTCATTCTCATAAGGGTAGTCTGAGAGTTGGCAGTAGCTGGTGTTGACTAGGTGCTTCAGATCTAGTCAATAATTCAAAATTAATATTATATTTCCAATACTTCAGCTCTCCCATTGAGACGAAGTCTGACAGTCCAAATTACTAACAGTATTCTTCTGAACGAAAGATATAGTTTCAAACAAGAATACATGTCGTACATAACCGAACAGCTTGTAATGAGATGAAGTAAAATGACCGATTCATATAACAGTTTACTAGATTTATTATCATTGTGTGTCAGGTGTAGCCTGGTAGTTAGTGTGTCCGGTCTATGAATCTGAATATTTATGGTTAAACAGCCGTTGCCTCAAATATATTTACTTGTTTGTTTTTGTTGTTTTTAATTTCGCGCAAAGCTACACAAGAGCTATCTGCGCTAGCCGTCCCTAATTTAGCAATGTAAGACTAGAGGGAAGGCAGTTAGGCATCACCACTCACCGCCAACTCTTGGGCTACTCTTTTACCGACGAATAGGGGGATTGAAAGTCACATTATAACGCCCCCAGGTTGAAAGGGCGAGCATGTTTGGTGCGACCGGGATTCGAACCTGCGATTCTCGGCTTACCAGTCGAACGCCTTAACGCACTTAGTCATGCCGGGCTCAATAATAACATAATATGTTTTAGTTTTAAACGTGAGGTAACGTTATACTATCACTATTTGATAATTAAAAACTACCAACATCTAAAAAATACAATTCTGATATAACTGTTTTGATACTTACAAACATATATGTGCTTTAGGGTGAGATTAAGGGTAGAAGTCCTAAGACACGTCACTAACTTATCTGCTCGTGCTAGTTGTAATGGTGTTTTATTTCAAAGGTTATGAATGTGTTTTTGGTCGAACTCGGGAATAATAATTTCACAGACTTCGATTGTTAAGCCTACTTACTTGATTATACACGACAGCTTATTCCGGAAAGCCAGCCCTTCCCACAACTGCTATGTCTGGCGGCTTAAAAATGGGGTTTAGTTGCCCGTGATGAGAACGGAACACATAGCCCATTGTGTGGCTTAGTGTTTAACAACAAACATAGCCCGGGCAACTAGTAATTAACTATAAATCATAAAACGTTTAACTCCTAAAATTATGTGAGAATTATTTTCTTTTAAAAATCAACAATGATATCTTCGTTAGGGCTGTAGTGTTGTTTGTATATATATATATATAAACAACACATGTAAATATATATTTATTTACTATTTATTTTAATATTTTCACGAAGTTGAAGAATCTGTATGTTATACTGTTAACCTATGAGGTTTGGCTCCATCTCTTGAATATATTCCAAACTATATTTGTCCACGTACAAATATTTTGTTCTAATAAATCATTGAGTGATGAAACGTTACTTAAGTTGAGCAAAATAAAGTACGCAAATCTCAAATCCTTGAACTTAATACGTCAAAAACCATCTAACGAACACTATCATTTTAAATAATCACCAAATAAAACCTTATTTAAAATGCATAACCATATTAATATTTCCTGAAACCCTAGTTTATTACATGTGTTTATTACTTGTCCACTTATGGTAGGTATTTTGTCACTCCTTGATATACAAAAGATTTAAACAAAAACAAAGTTAATTCACATTTCGCGAAGCTCGAACAATAATGTGTAAAGTGCTTTCTCTTTTGGTGTAAAAATAAACTAGATGTTCTTGAACAGGTTCCCAGACACAGTTCTATTTCGAGAGTAAATAAACCCAAAATTAAGAGTAATGAATACTTATATTTCTTGCTTTTGAGGAAGCTCATATGTCTTGCTTCTTTTGCAGCCTACAGAGTGTATAATCCTTCTCGTGATTCATAAAATGCTCACTTTCTACTGACGTCACGACAGTACAAATTGCAACGTTAAGCCTCCCTTATATGATGTCATTTTCGTGTATAATGACTGACTGACTAACAGCATACAGCCGTATACTGGTGTGAATGATTAAAACTGTCACCCTTCCAGGCAGCCTTCAGCTCTTTTTCTAAACAATTAGTTGAAATTCTTTCTGCTAGTGATAATTTTGTAGATTTTACAACACTGAATATCTGGTTTAGATACCCGTTATGGGCAGACCACAGCTAGCCCACTGAGTAGCTTTGTGTTTAATAACAATCAGGCCCAGCATGGCCAAGCGTGTTAAGGCGTGCGACTCGTAATCTGAGGGTCGCGGGTTCGCATCTCGGTCGCGCCAAACATGCTCGCCCTTTCAGCCGTGGGGGCGTTATATGGTTACGGTCAATCCCACTATTCGTTAGTAAAAGAGTAGCCCAAGAGTTAGCGGTGGGTGGTGATGACTAGCTGCCTTCCCTCTAGTCTTACACTGCTAAATTAGGGACGGCTAGCACAGATAGCCCTCGAGTAGCTTTGTGCGAAATTCAAAAACAAACAAACAAAACAAACAATAACAATTAAACATAACGAAAATTAAAAATTCTACGTCACTCATTAATTATCTCGTTTGTTTTAAAATGATTAAGACAGTATGTTCAACATCACACACAGTAGTAAAAAATGTTATGTCCTTTTAACACAAAACACACAAGAGACCAACTGCACTCTTTTCTCCAGCGCCAAGCAACTAGAAGAAATAGAAACATGATATTTATATCTTAATTGCTAAAATATTAGAGGTGTTTTCAACCTAGATGACGGTTTGTTTTTCGCTGTAAACTAAACACCCAGCTCAGAGACCCCTTGCGTACAGTATACATATATACATTCTTCAGTAATTTTGAACAACTTAGGGAAGATAGCTAGTTGACGTGTTATGCCGCCATAATTACTTCGTTCAGGTTTGAACAGAACAATGAGTTTAATTAATTTTTCTTTTTATATACCATCCAAAAATGAGGAGCGTAATCGGCGGTACTGCGGCAGGAACCTTGGACCTTCCGTTCAGCAACCCTACACGTTAATCTCTAGGACACTCCGAATGGTTTACGTCACGACCAGCTTCCTCCTTTTATTGTATGAATTTAACATATTCATTAGATAAAATTATGACACCTAAATCAATAATTTTGAAGTCACTCCAACGAAGAGTGCAACAAAATATAAATAATTAATCTTAATTTGTAATTTCATTAAAACTCTTTAACCGTGTTTGTGTGTATGTGTTGAGCTGTCAGTCTTCAGTTATGTAGAGGTCTGAGCTAGGCTCAGCAGTTAGGTGCTTGATGTTAACAAACTCAACTGTCAAACTCAACTGTCTTCCGTCTAGTCGTCATCTCCTTCCCTCACTCCCCCTACAGTACATCTACGAATTTAGAAGGCTAAATTCAGAAGCTCGATTACCCTCGGTGGACAAAGCAGATGGCCTCTTGAGCCAAACTCAGTAAAACAAACCAACCAATAAGTCTTGTAAAACTGAGTTCTGAAATCATGGAGTTATTTCATGAACGATTACTTGTTATATAAAATCGATTATTCTGTAATTTTTCACTGTGGTTTGTATATTTAAGCTGAGAGGTTGCGAGTTCGAATCTCCGTCACCTATCAGCATGAGGGGTTATAATGTTACTGTCAATCCACTGTTCGTTGGTTATAGACTAGCCCAAGAGTTGGCAGTGTGTGGTGTTGACTAGTGCATTCCCTCTAGTCTTACACTGCTAAATTAGGGACGGCTAATGCAGAAATTTAAACCAAAACTATTTTCTGTAATTTGCATCTTAATTTATCAAAATTCGTGTTTATTTCTAGACTTTATTTGTTTTTTTCGGAAAGTTCGTTTCAAACCAGAATCTTAACAATTATGCTCTTATCCATTTCGCGCCGGTTTTAGGTTACCTTTGTATTTTCCCGAGTTTGTTCGAAGTTCAGTGAGCGACGAAAGCCCATCCTGACCCGACTTTCTACATGGCAATACAAAATTATAGCCTATATTTTCTTGGTATTATGTAGCATTGTTTGTGTATAAGTAGTTAAGTAAAGAGCTGCACAATGGACTATCTGTTCTCTGCCCGCCACGGGTATCGAAACCCAGTTTCTAGTGTTGTAAGTCCGCAGACATCCGCTGTGCCACTGGGAGGGCGTGGTATTATCGTATGGGTTTTTTTTTTAAATGCTACGTCCTCCTGATATAAAAGTGAACCAGCATTGAGTGGTATACATGATTCAGTGTTAACAAAAATTGGAAAGTAACAGCTTTCGAGTTGTTGTTGGTTTTGTTTTGTTTTACGTTTCTTTTTTTTTAAACTCCACCTTCATTGTAATGTTATTTGCATCTGCTACCTTCTTCTCGAAATGTTCAAAGAACGTGATATTATTGATTGATTTTAAGCTTTTTTCTTGATCGATTCCATTAAATTACTTTCTCTCTACAATTTTCAGTTCAACAATTTTTTTTTCTGTAAAGGTTAAAATAAATTTGATCCTAACTTCGTAAAACTGCTTTTTTCTTTTCTTTGAATTTAGCGCAATGCTACACTAGGGTTACCTGCGCTAGTCGCCCTTATTTAGCACTGTAAGACCACCACCGCCAACTCTTGGGTTACTATTTTACCAATGAATAGTGGGATTGACGGTAACTTTACAACGGCCCCGCGAATGAAAGGGCGAGCATGTTTGGTGTGACGGAGATTCGCGCCTGCAACCCTCGGATTTCCAATCGATCCCCCCTAACCACCTGGCCATGCCGAGCCTAAAGGTTTATTTATTTAAAGTTACACATGAAGCTACGCAATGGGCTATCTGTGCTATGCCCACCACGGGCATCGAAACCTGACTTCTATTGTTGTAAGTTAGCAGAGAAACCGCTGAACCATTTGGGAGCTCGTAAATTGCCAAGCGAACTGTTTTTATTTTCAAGTTTATGAAGTTCAGTCTTATTTGACATCAATCGAGTTCAAACCAAGATTTTAGCCTGGTTACTTCCGGTCGGTTCTACATATTAGATCATACCGAGTAATATTACACTGAGTGTAAAATACTAACTAAAACGATTTAGAGAAACACTAAATTTCTAAAGTCCATCGTGAACTCCACCTATAATTATTAAGATTAACTAAAATATCGATAATACCTTCATCTAAATCTCGTGTGAGTCATTACGTCATGAGGGCTCCCGTAAACCATAAATTTGTTAAAAACGCCGATGGATATACACGCCATCAAGACATTTAATGTTCAAAGCATTCAAATGATGCGACCATCCTCTAGCGAGCATGATGGATTGTTTGTTTGTTTTTATGTTTCGCACAGAGATACACGAGGGCTATCTGCGTTAGCCGTCCATAATTTAACAGTGTAAAACTTGTGAGAAGGCAGCTAGTCATTACCACAAACCGCCAACTCTTGGGCTACTCTCTCACCAACGAATAATGGGACTGACCGTCACATTATAACGTCCCCACGGCTGAAAGGGCGAGCATGTTTTATGTGACGGGAAGCATGATAGAAGTGGCAACTAAGTTGTTGTTTATGTTTGTTGTATTGTAAGACGTAAAAGTTAAAATGAACACTTTATAATACAACATTTCGTAATGCAATTAGGGCTAAAAAATAAGAATTGTTTCTAACACCATTTTAATGTTTTCATAGGTGTCCGGCTAAACAGTAATAGGTTTGAAAATTAATAAAACCTCCAGTCAGAAGTTGGAATGTATGCAGGTTGAATAAAAATTTTTGAATAAATTAATAACAGTTATACAATTTTTGGGATTAGTTGCGTTGGTCTGAATTAGCCGCACATTATTCGAAAATATGAACAAAAATACAACTAAAAAAACAATCGATATGTCGGTTGAAACAGGAAAATATTCTCATATGAATACGAAAATTAAGTATCGAACCATGCATCACAACCTACATATTTTGTGTCACTTTTCTATTCAACTCATAGGCGTGTTTAGCCGTCAGAGCTCTGCTGGCATTTCTCTACAAATCTCCATTCATACCATCTCATGAACCATTCATATTTTCCGAAACAAAATAGGCATTCTTGAAAAAAGACACTTTCTTGATGGACTTATCAGAATCACGAACAGACAGTTTACAACAATGAATCCACCAGACCTCAGCTGGAAAGTTGCTGAGAATGTTTAATCCTTACGGGTGCATGCGTATGTACATAATGTTCGCCATGATACAGGTCTCTCCTTTTGTTGGGGTTGAAAGATGGCGCCGCAGACATCGTGATGACAGGGAAATATAGAAAGAGGGTAAACCAGAGGCAGCAACACTTCTAAGGACCCTCGAGTCAATGTTAAATGTCGGAAGATGTCTGAATATCTTATGTTCTTGTTGTTGTCTTATATAAAAGGATTCTTTGGAGAAACACAAATAATCGAAAATATATCCGTGTACATGGAACACACAGGTGTATCTTTATGTATATGTAGTTTAGAGGGATTTACGTATCACCGACCATGGTCACACTAATCTCGTTTTCTGCTCCACTGACCACTAAAGAAAGTTATAAAAACACCGAAGATAGAAGCGAAGTGACTACAGGCGCCAATATAAAGTTTTTTTTAATAGTCTCATGAAAGTAAAAACTTTTTCCTTACGTATTAAAGCCCACTATTTCGTCAGTGCTTATAGGAAACTTTACATATGAGTTGTCTACAAGCAATAATAGAGAGAAAGAAATAACAACAACAGAAGGGAAATAACTTTATACTCCAACCAACCCAGTATTTCTCCAGCTCCTGTTTTGTAAAATCTTTTATTGCGCTGAATTCGAGCTCCGGGGCAAATGGACTGAGATACTAAAATATGTATAACACCTCTCTTATGAAGAAAGATGGGGCAAGTGAACGTTACGTTTCTGACGTTCTCTGAACATAAAACAAAATGGTTCATGGGTTTCTTTTGTTTTGTTACGTTATCAGATGCACTTGAACTGACTTCTGATACAAAACTATAGTATTTTTGGTATTTTAGGCCCTCCACATTACTTAAACCAAAGATTTTGAAAATTGTCGTTTTACGACTTCCACAAAATTTTTACTAAAGAAAATAAAAAACTGTCGGTTTATGACCTTCACTTTAGTTACAATAAAAATGGCTAAAACATTTCTTAACGTTATCGACAATAATCACACCAAAAACCGTCGAAAATATCGGTTTATTTCTTCCTCAGTAACTACATCAAAAACTGTCAAAACTGTCGTTTTCTATCCTCCAGACGAACAACACGAAATTATTAAAACTTTCAATTTATGTCCTCCGCTGTACTTTTACTCAAAGAAAATAAAAAAACTATCGTATTATAATATGCACACTAATTACACTAACAAATGTAAAAACGATTGGTTTATTTAATTCATAGTAATTACGCGGTAAAATCTCAAAAGTTTACCTTTTATTTCCTTCACGGTAGTTACACAATAAAATGTCAAAAACTTTCGTTTTATGCTTTCTAAACCTAACGCATTAAAGAAACAAATAACCTGTTATTTTACGTGTTTCAAAAAGTTTACACTAAAACAGTTATTTTATGTTCTCTACAGTAATTACACTAAGGACAATCTAAATTTGTTTTTAATCCAACCTTACGTCAAAATAGGAGATGAGACGAAGCTGACCCTTTAGGTCAGGAGCCTGACTGTTTAGTGTTTATTTTCACAGGACATAGAAATCTTTAAATATAGGAAAAATAATTATACTAAATATAATATCCTATCAAGCAACATAACACAAACAACATACCAATCGTTGTTTACTGTTTACTAAACACGCTAACGATCGTCCAGAGTCATCATTCAAAATTTAGATCCAGATGATAAGAAAAGTTCATCAGTTTTGTTTAAACATTAATAAGTTACTAAAGGGACATCACTCTACTGTTATCAAACATTAATACAGTTAATAACGGTATGTCACTCTACCGTTATTAAACATTAATACAGCTAATTAAGATTTGTCACTCTACAGTTATTAAACAATAAAACACTAAATGAATGTACGTCATTCAACCATTAGTAAACAATAATAAAGCTAATAAAAATATATCACTCTACCATTATTAAACAATAATGCAGCTAAAGAAGGTATGCCACTCTACCGTTATAAAACATTAATACAGACAAAGAAAAAATGTCACTTTACCGTTATAAAACATTACTAAAGTAATGCAGGTATGTCAATCAAAAGTTATTAAACATTAATACAGCTAATGAAGTATGTCAATGTCACTCTACCATTAATAAACATTAATACAGCCAATGAAGAAATGTCACTCTACCGTTATTAAACATTAATACAGCTAATGAAGTATGTCAATGTCACTCTACCATTAATAAACATTAATACAGCCAATGAAGAAATGTCACTACCGTTATTAAACATTAATACAGCTAATGAAGGTATGAAATTCTACAGTTATTAAACGTTACTACAACTAATAAACGTATGTCACTCTACCGTTAATAAACATTAATACAGCCAATGAAGAAATGTCACTCTACCGTTATTAAACATTAATACAGCTAATGAAGTATGTCAATGTCACTCTACCATTAATAAACATTAATACAGCCAATGAAAGAAATGTCACTCTACCGTTATTAAACATTAATACAGCTAATGAAGGTATGAAATTCTACAGTTATTAAACGTTACTACAACTAATAAACGTATGTCACTCTACCGTTATTAAACATTAATACAGCTAATAAGAGTATATCACTCTACCGTTGACAACATTAATACAACTAATAAATGTATGTCACTATACCATTACAAAACATTAATACAACTAATAAAGGTATGTCACTCTACCGTTATTAATCATTAATACAGCCAATGAAAGAATGTCACTCTGCCGTTACTAAAAATTAATACAGCTAAAGATGGTATGTCATTCTACCGTTATTAAATAATAATACAGTTATTGAAAATATGTAACTGTTCCTTTATTAAACATTAATACAGCACCTGAAGGTATGTCATTCTATCGATTTTCAACATTAATACAGTTGATGAAGATATATCTCTTTAACGTTAAAAATCATCAATACAAATATTCAAGGAATGTCTCTCTACCTATATTAAACACAAGCTACAGCTAATGAAGGAATGTCACTCTACCGTCATTAAAAATTAATACAGCTAATGAAGGTGTGTCACTCTACCATTATTAAACATTAATACAGCTAAGAAAGGTATGTACCACTACCAATATAAAACATTAATACAACTAATGTATGACTCTCTACTATTATTAAACATTAATACAGTTAATAAAACATGTCACTTTGCTGATATTCAACATTAATAAAGCTAATCAAGGTATGTTACTCTACCGTTATTAAATATAAATACAGACAATAAACGAATATCACTCTAATGTTATTCTACATTAATACAGCCAATGAACGAATGTCAAATTACCGTTATAAAACATTAATACAGCTAAGGAATGTATATAACTCTACCTTTACAAAACAATAATACAACTAATGAGGATATGACTTTCTACTGTTATTAAATATTAATACAGTTAATGAAAGTTGGCCACTTTACCGTTATTAAACATTAGTACAGCTAATAAAGGTATGTCACTCTACCGTTATTAAACATTAATAAAGAAAATGACGGAATGTCGCTCAACCGATATTAAACATTAATACAGAAACTGAAGATACGTCGCTACAATTTTTCAACATTAATACAGCTAATGAAGATATGTCACTGTAAAATTTTTCAACATTAATACAGCTAATGAAGGTATGTCCCTCTACCGTTAATAAAAAATTAATACAAATAATGAAGGAATGTCACTCTGCCGTTATTTAAGATTAATACAGAAAAGATGTTATGTCACTCTACCGCTATTAAATAATAATACAGACAATGAAGAAATATCACTCCACCGTTATAAAACATTAATACAGCTAATAAAACTATGTCACTCTTCCGTTATTAAACAATACTATAGACAATGAAGTTATGTCACTCTAACTTTATTAAATATAAATACAGACAATAAACGAATGTCACTCTACTGTTATTCAACATTAATACAGCCAATGAACGAATGTCAAACTACCGTTATAAAACATTAATACAGCCAATGAACGAATGTCAAACTACCGTTATAAAACATTAATACAGCCAATGAACGAATGTCAAACTACCGTTATAAAACATTAATACAGCTAAGGAATGTATATAACTCTACCTTTACAAAACAATAGTACAACTAATGAAGGTATGACTCTCTACTGTTATCAAATATTAACACAGTTAATAAAAGTTGGCCACTTTACTGTTATTCAACATTAATACACTTAATGAAGGTATGTCTCTCAACCGTTATTAAAAATTAATACAGCTAATTAAAGTATGCCACTCTAACGTTATTAAACATTAATAGAGCTAATGAAGGAATGTCACTCTACCGTTAATAAGCATTAATACAACTAATGAAGGTATGTCATGCTCCCGTTATTAAACATTATTACCCCTAATGAAGTTATGTCATTCCACCGTTATTAAACATTAATACAGCTAATGAACGAATGTCACTCTATTGTTATTTAACATTACTATAGCTAATAAAGGTATGTCACTTTAACGTTATTAAACATTGATATAGCTAATGAAATAATGTCACTCTACCGTTATTAAACATAAATAAAGTATACGAATGTCACACTGTAAAAACATTAATACAGCAATATGTCACTCTACCGTTATTAAACATAAATAAAGAGTAAACAGAATGTACAAGGTTACAAAACATTAATACAGCAAAGGAAAATATGTCACTTTATCGTTGTTAAACATTAATACAGATAATGAAGGTATGTCACTCTACCGTTATTAAACATTAATGCAGCTAAAAAAGGTAAGTCACTCTACCGTTATTCAACATTAATAGAGCTAATGAAGGTATGTCACTAAACCGTTAATAAACATTAATGTAGATAATGAAAGAATGTCACTCTACAGTTATTAACCATTAATACAGTCAATGAAGGTATGTCATGCCCCCGTTATCAAACATTAATACCGCTAATGAAGGTATGTCATTCTACTGATATTAAACATAAATAAAGCCAATAAACGAATATCACACTGACGCTATAAAACAATAATACAGCTAATGAAGGTATGTCACTCTACATTTATTAGACATCAATACAGCTAATGAAAGTATGTCATTCTACCGTTATTAAACATTAATACAGCTAATAAAGGTATGTCACTCTACCGTTATTAAACATTAATAGAGGTAATGAAGAAATGTCACTCTACCGTTATTAAACACAAATAGAGCTACTGAAGATGTGTCACTCTACCATTATTAAACATTAATACAGCCAATGAAGATGTGTCACTCGACCATTATTAAACATTAATACAGCTAATGAAGAAATGTCACTTTACCATTATTAAATATTAATGCATCTAAAGACGGTGTGTCACTCTACCGTTATTAAACATTCATGCAGTTAATTAAAGATGTCACTTTACTATTATTCAACATTGATACAACTAATAAAGTTATGTCATGCCCGCGTTATAAAACAGTAATACCGCTAATGAAGGTATGTCATTCTACCGTTATTAAACATTAACACAGTTAAAAAAGAATGCCATTTTTCTCTTATTAAACATTAATACAGCTATAAAAGGTATGTCACTCTAATTTTATTAAACATTACTCTAGCTTATAAACGTATGCCACTCTACCGTTATTAAACAATAATAGAGAATATGATGGAATGTCGCTCTACCGTTATTGAACATTAATACAGCAAATGAACAAATGTCACTCAACCGTTATTAAACACTAATACAGAAAAGGAAAGTACGTCACTCTACTGTTATTAAATATTAATACAGCTAATGAAGGTATGTCACTAATCCTTTATTAAATAAATAATACAGTTAATGAATGTATTTCACTCTATCCTTATTAAACATTAATAAAGCTGACGAAGGTATGTCACTCTACCGTTCGTAAACATTAATACAGTTAATAAGGTTATTTCACTCTACTGTTATTCAACATTAATACAGCTAATGAAAGTGTGTCACTCTACCATTAATAAACATTAATACAGCCAATGAATGAATATCACTCTACCGTTATTAAAGATTAATAGAGCTAAAACGGTATGCCACTCTACCGTTAGTAAACAATAATACAGTTATTGAAATGAAGGTCACTCTACCGTTATTAAACATTGATACAGCTAATAAAGGTATGTCACTCTACCGTTATTAAACATTAATACAATTATTTAATATAACTCACTCTTCGATTATTAAACATTCATACAGCTAATTCAGTTATGTCACTCTACTGTTATTAGACAATAATACAGTAAATGAATGTATGCCACTGAACCGTTATTAAACATTACTACAGCTAATGAAGGTATGTCACTCTACCGTGATTACAAGTTAATGCAGCTAATGAAGGTATGTCACTCTACCGTTATTAATCAATAATATACTTAATGAATGTATGTCACTCTAACATTATTAAACATTAAGACTGCTAATAAAGGTATGTCACTCTACCGTTAATAAACATTATTAGAGCTAGTAAAAGTATGTCATTCGCCCGTTATTAAGTATTAATACAGCTAATAAGGGTATGTCTCTATACCATTATCAAACATTAATGGACTTAATGATAGAATGTCACTTTACTGTTATTCAACATTAATACCGCTAATGAAAGAATGACACTCTACCGTTATTAATAATTAATACAGCTAATAAAGAAATGTAATTAATCCTTAAAAAACATTATTACAGCTAATGAATGTATGTCACTCTACAGTTATTAAAATTAATACAGCTAATGAACATACGTCACTAAACCGTTATTAAACATTAATACAGCTAATAAAAGTATGTCATTTCCCCGTTATTAAACATTAATACAGCTAATAAGGGTGAGTCTCTACCATTATTAAACATTAATACACTTAATGAAAGAATGTCACTTTCCTGTTATTCAACATTAATGAAGCTAATGAAGGTGTGTCCCTCTACCATTCTACCATTATTAAACATTAATATAGCCAATGAATGAATGTCACTCAACCGTTATTAAACATTAATACAGCTAATTCAGTTATGTCAGTCTACCATTATCAAACATTAATACAGCAAACGAATAAATGTCACTCTACTGTTATTAAACACTAACACACCAAATGAACGAATGTCACTCAATCATTAAATTGAAACATTAAATTTGATAATGAGGGATGTCACTCTACTGTTATTAAACAATAACGCAGTAAATAAATGTACGCCACTATACTCTGATTAAACATCAACACAGATAATGAAGGAATGTCGCTATACCGTAATTAAACTATAATACAGCTTATCAAGGTGTTTCACTCTTCAATTATTAGACCATTATGACTGCCAATGAAAAATGTCACTCTACCGTTATTAATCATTATTACGGCTAAAAAAGGAATGTCACTCAATCCTTATTAAACATTAATACAGCTAATGAACGTATGTCACTCTACCGTTATTAAACATTAATACAGCTAATGAACGTATGTCACTCTACCGTTATTAAACATTAACACAACTAATGAAGACATGCCACTCCCACGTTATTAAACATTAATACAGCCAAAATGAATATCACTCTACAGTTATTCGACATTAATACAGCTAATAGAGGTATGTCACTCTAGAGTTATTAAACAGTAATACAGCCAATAAAGAATGTCACTCCCCGTTGTTAATAATTAATACAGCTAATGAAGGTATGTCACTCAACAGTTATCAAACATTAATACGACCATTGAAAAATGTCACTCTACCGTTATCAAAAATTAATACTGCTAATGAAGTTATATCACTCTACCGTTTTTAAACATTAATACAGCTAATGAAGGAATGCCACTATACCGTTATTAAACATTAATACAACTAATGAAGGTATGTCACTCTACAGTTATTAAACATTAATACAGTTAATGAAAGAATGTCACTTTACTGTTATTCAACATTAATACAGCTAATGAAGGTATGTCATTCCCCCGTTATTAATACCGCAAATTTAGATATGTGATTCTACCGTTATTCAATATTAATACAGCTAATGAAGAAATGTCACTCTATCCTTATAAAACATTAATACCGCCAATGAAGGTATGTCACTGTATTGTTATTAAATAATAATACACTTAATGAATATATGTCACTCTATCGATATTCAACATTTATACAGCTAATGAAGATATGTCACTCTACCGTTTTTCAACATTAAGGGAGCTAATGAATGTATGACACTCTACCGTTAATAAACATTAATACAGCATAAAAAAGGTATGTCATTTTACCTTTATTAAATATTAATACACTTAATGAAAGAATGTCACTTTCCTGTTATTTAACATTAATACAGCTAATGAAGGTATGTCACTCTAACTTTATTAAACATTAATACAGAAAATGAAGGATTGCCCGCTCTACCGTTTTTAAACATTAATACAGCTAATGAAGGTGTGTCAATCTACCATTATTAAACATTAATACAGCCAATGAAGAAATGTCACTCTACTGTTATTGAACATTAATACACCAAATGAACGAATGTCACTCTACCGTTTAAACATTAAATCAGATAATGAAGCTATGTCACTCTACTCTTATTAAACAATAATACAGTTAATGAATATATGCCACTGTACCGATATTAAACATCACTGAGCTAATGAAGGTCACTCTACCGTTATTAAACATTAACACAGATAATGAAGGAATGTCATTAATATAGTTAATAAAAGTATTTCACTCTTCTATTATTCCATTAATACACCTAATTCAGTTATGTTACTCTACAGTTATTAAACATTAATAAAATGTCACTCTACCATAATAAAACATTAATACAGCTAATGAAGGTATATCACTCTACCGTTATTAAACTTTAATACAGCTAATCAGGGTATGTCATTCTCCCATTATTAAACATTAATACAGCTACTAAAGCTATGCCACTCTACCGTTATAAAATATTAATACATTAGAAAGGAATGTCATTCTATCATTATTAAACATTAAATCAAATAATGAAGGTATGTCACTCAACTGTTATTAAACATTAATGCAGACGATCAACGAATATCATTCTACTGTTATTAAACATTAATACAGCTAATTAAGGTATGTCACTCTACCCTTATTAAACATTAATACAGCTAATGAAGGTGTGTCACTCTACAGTTTTCAAACATTAATATAGCAATTGAAAGAATGTCACTCTACAGTTTTCAAACATTAATACAGCTAATGAAGGTATGTCACTATACCGTTATTAAACAATAATACAGTTGATGAATATATGTCACTGTACCGATATTCAACGTTAATACAGCTAATGAAGGTATGTCACTCTTCCGTTATTATATATTAATATAGCTAATCAAGTTATGTCACTCTACCGTTATTAAAATTAATACAGTTAATCAAGTTATGTCACTTTACCTTTATTCAGCATTAATACAGCTAATGAGAATGTCATTCTACCATTATTAAACATTAATACAGCTAATGAAAGCTATGTAACTCTATCCGTTATAATATATTATTTCATTAAAAAAAGAATGTCACTCCACCGTTATTTAACATTAATACAGCTAATAAAGGTATGTCACTATACCGTTATTAAACAATAATACAGTTTATGAATAATGTCACTGTACCGATATTCAACGTTAATACAGATAATGAAGGTATGTCACTGTACTGTTATTAAACATTAATACAGCTGATAAGGTGTCACTCTACCATTACTAAACATTAATACAGCCAATAAAAAGAATGTTACTATCATTAATATAAATAATGAAGGAATGTCACTCTACCGTTATTTAACATTAATACAGCTAATGTCAGTATACCGTTATTAAACAATAATACAGTTTATGAATATATGTCACTGTACCGATATTCAACATTAATACAGATAATGAAGGTATGTCACTGTACCTTATTAAACATTAATACAGCTAATAAAGGTGTGTTACTCTACCATTATTAAACATTAATACAGCCAATAAAAGAATGTCACTCTACCGTTCTTAATCATTAATACAGATAATGAAGGAATGTCACTCTTATTAAACATTAATACAGCTAATAAAGGTACTCTCACGTTATCAAACATTAGCCAAAAAGAATGTCACAAACAGTTAATAAACATTAATATAGCTAATGAAAGAATGTCATTCTCCCGTTATTAAACATTAATATAGCTAATAAGGATATGTCTCTACCATTATTAAACATTAATACACTTAATGAAAGAATGTCACTTTCCTGTTATTCAACATTAATAGAGCTAATGAACTTTACCGTTATTAAACATTAATACAGCTAATGCAGGAGTATCACTCACCGTTATTAAACATAAATACAGATGATATTCACTCACCGTTATTAAACATTAATACAGCTAATGAAGGTATGTCACTCTACCGTTATAAAACATTAATACAGGTAGTGGAGGTATCACTCACCGTTATTAAACATTAATACGGCTAATGAAGGTATGTCACTCTACCGTTATGAAACATTAATACAGCTAGCACTCACCGTTATTCAACATTAATACAGCTAATGTCACTCTACCGTTATTAAACATTAATACAGCTAATGCAGGAGTATCACTCACCGTTATTAAACATTAATACAGCTAATGCAGTAGTATCACTCTACCGTTATGAAACATTAATACAGCTGAATGTCACTCTTATTCAACATTAATATAGCTAATGCAGGGGTAATACAGCTTAATACAGCTAATGCAGTATATCACTCTTATTAAACATTAATACAGCTAATGCAGGAATATTACCGTTAAAACATTAATACAGCTAATCAGAGGTCACTCACCGTTATTAAACATTAATACAGCTAATGCCACTCATTATTAAACATTAATACAGCTAATGCAGGGTAACTCACCGTTATTCAACATTAATACAGCAATGCAGGGGTATCACTCACCGTTATTCAACATTAATACAGCTAATGCAGGTTATCACTCACCGTTATTCAACATTAATGTCATCACTCACTGTTATTAAACATTAATACAGCTAATGCAGGAGTATCACTCACCGTAATTAAACATTAATACAGCTAATGCAGTATGTCACTCTACCGTTATGAAACATTAATACAGCTAGTGGAGGGAGTATCACTCACCGTTATTCAACATTAATATAGCTAATGCAGGGGTATCACTCACCGTTATTAAACATTAATACAGCTAATGCAGGAGTATCACACACCGTTATTAAACATTAATACAGCTAATGCAGGAGTATCACCGTTATTAAACATTAATACAGCTAATGCAGAGGTATCACTCACCGTTATTAAACATTAATACAGCTAATGCAGGTATCTCACCGTTATTAAACATTAATACAGCTAATGCAGGTATATCACTCTACCGTTATTAAACATTAATACAGCTAATGCGGGTATCACTCACCGTTATTCAACATTAATACAGCTAATGCAGGGGTATCACTCACCGTTATTAAACATTAATACAGCTAATGCAGGGGTATCACTCACCGTTATTCAACATTAATACAGCTAATGCAGGGGTATCACTCACCGTTATTCAACATTAATACAGCTAATGCAGGGGTATCACTCACCGTTATTAAACATTAATACAGCTAGTGGAGGAGTATCACTCACCGTTATTCAACATTAATACAGCTAATAAAGGTATGTCACTATACCGTTATTAAACAATAATACAGTTTATGAATATATGTCACTGTACCGATATTCAACGTTAATACAGCTAATGAAGGTATGTCACTCTTCCGTTATTATATATTAATATAGCTAATCAAGTTATGTCACTCTACCGTTATTAAAATTAATACAGTTAAAGAGAGAATTTCACTTTACCTTTATTCAGCATTAATACAGCTAATGAGGAATGTCATTCTACCATTATTAAACATTAATACAGCTAATAAAGCTATGCAACTCTTCCGTTATAATATATTATTTCATTAAAAAGGAATGTCACTCCACCGTTATTTAACATTAATACAGCTAATAAAGGTATGTCACTATACCGTTATTAAACAATAATACAGTTTATGAATATATGTCACTGTACCGATATTCAACGTTAATACAGATAATGAAGGTATGTCACTGTACTGTTATTAAACATTAATACAGCTGATAAAGGTGTGTCACTCTACCATTACTAAACATTAATACAGCCAATAAAAGAATGTTACTCTACCGTTCTTAATCATTAATATAGATAATGAAGGAATGTCACTCTACCGTTATTTAACATTAATACAGCTTAAAAAGGTATGTCAGTATACCGTTATTAAACAATAATACAGTTTATGAATATATGTCACTGTACCGATATTCAACGTTAATACAGATAATGAAGGTATGTCACTGTACTCTTATTAAACATTAATACAGCTGATAAAGGTGTGTTACTCTACCATTACTAAACATTAATACAGCCAATAAAAGAATGTTACTCTACCGTTCTTAATCATTAATACAGATAATGAAGGAATGTCACTCTACCGTTATTAAACATTAATACAGCTAATAAAGGTATGCCACTCTCACGTTATCAAACATTAGCCAAAAGAATGTCACTAAACAGTTAATAAACATTAATATAGCTAATGAAAGAATGTCATTCTCCGTTATTAAACATTAATATAGCTAATAAGGATATGTCTCTACCATTATTAAACATTAATACACTTAATGAAAGAATGTCACTTTCCTGTTATTCAACATTAATAGAGCTAATGAAGGTGTGTCACTTTACCGTTATTAAACATTAATACAGCTAATGCAGGAGTATCACTCACCGTTATTAAACATAAATACAGATGATGGAGGAGTATCACTCACCGTTATTAAACATTAATACAGCTAATGAAGGTATGTCACTCTACCGTTATAAAACATTAATACAGGTAGTGGGAGTATCACTCACCGTTATTAAACATTAATACGGCTAATGAAGGTATGTCACTCTACCGTTATGAAACATTAATACAGCTAGTGGAGGTATCACTCACCGTTATTCAACATTAATACAGCTAATGCAGGGGTATCACTCACTGTTATTAAACATTAATACAGCTAATGCAGGGTATCACTCACCGTTATTAAACATTAATACAGCTAATGCAGTAGTATCACTCTACCGTTATGAAACATTAATACAGCTAGTGGAGGTATCACTCACCGTTATTCAACATTAATATAGCTAATGCAGGGGTATCACTCACCGTTATTAAACATTAATACAGCTAATGCAGGGGTATCACTCACCGTTATTAAACATTAATACAGCTAATGCAGGTATCACTTACCGTTATTAAACATTAATACAGCTAATGCAGAGGTATCACTCACCGTTATTAAACATTAATACAGCTAATGGAGGGGTATCACTCACCGTTATTAAACATTAATACAGCTAATGCAGGGTATCACTCACCGTTATTCAACATTAATACAGCTAATGCAGGGGTATCACTCACCGTTATTCAACATTAATACAGCTAATGCAGGGGTATCACTCACCGTTATTCAACATTAATACAGCTAATGCAGAGGTATCACTCACCGTTATTAAACATTAATACAGCTAATGCAGGTGTATCACTCACCGTTATTCAACATTAATACAGCTAATGCAGGGGTATCACTCACCGTTATTCAACATTAATACAGCTAATGCAGGGTATCACTCACCGTTATTCAACATTAATACAGCTAATGCAAGGTATCACTCACCGTTATTCAACATTAATACAGCTAATGCAGGGGTATCACTCACCGTTATTCAACATTAATACAGCTAATGCAAGTATCACTCACCGTTATTCAACATTAATACAGCTAATGCAGGGTATCACTCACCGTTATTCAACATTAATACAGCTAATGCAAGGTATCACTCACCGTTATTAAACATTAATACAGCTAGTGCAGGAGTATCACTCACCGTTATTCAACATTAATACAGCTAATGCAGGGTATCACTCACCGTTATTAAACATTAATACAGCTAATGCAGGTGTATCACTCACCGTTATTCAACATTAATACAGCTAATGCAGGGGTATCACTCACCGTTATTCAAACATTAATACAGCTAATGCATCACCGTTATTAAACTTAATGCAGCTAATGCAGGGGTATCACTCACCGTTATTCAACATTAATACAGCTAATGCAGGAGTATCACTCACCGTTATTAAACATTAATACAGCTAATGCAGGAGTATCACTCACCGTTATTAAACATTAATACAGCTAATGCAGGAGTATCACTCACCGTTATTAAACATTAATATAGCTAATGCAGGAGTACCACTCACCGTTATTCAACATTAATACAGCTAATGCAGGAGTATCCACTCACCGTTATTCAACATTAATTAGAAACCAAACAACAGAATCACTTTAACTGTTTCTCTTCTCTTCTCGATAGATATTCACATGAACATATAAGCACAGCTGCGTGTACAGAATATGGTAGAATAGAGTTTTTATGTTATTAGCTCTAAACTCATCAGATACTGACTGAGATGTAGTGTGAGAACAATATCTTAACACGTACAAGTGAAGTATATTATTACTAAACACTTGAAATTCGAGGTTTATCTGTGACTCTAACTCTATTACTCTTAATGTTTAACTGAAAGTCTAGAAATGTTTGTCTTTATAAACATTATATTGGTAAACACGACCGACTCTCGACGCCTAGCGCCAAAATGCTGAAACCGTGTAAATATTTACGATATATATTTACACACTCGCTATACAAACATTTCCCGAAAGTTCATTTTATTCTCAAACACGAAAAGTGTTTCGTTTCTTCTTGTATTAACTTTCCTGTTAAAACGTTCTATTTCTGATCTTGCAAACAAATGCTTTTATGTCACCATTAATTTCTCGTAATTTGCAAATCACGATTATTAAATAATCACTTGGTGCTAAAAAAGAAAGAGTGAGGGAACCAAACTTTAGGTAAACTTAACATCATTTTTAACATGATAAGATTAATTTAATAATTAAATAGGCCATAATATAAATTAATTAAACCAATTGTTTAAACCAAACAGGAAAGAAGTTCAGAATATCATTAATAAATTAAAATAAAACCCATATTGATAAGAAATACTTTGAGTCGTTTTCTGAATACCCTCATTGTTAACGACATTTTAGGGCTTAATTCCAGAAATGTCTCATCAGATTAGATCAACTTAGGAGACTTGAGTTAGTCCTAAATCCGTTTTCTGAGTTCAAATCTTAAATATTCATAAGTGGTAAAAAATCATAACAACCAATAATAACCAGTAAAATCAAATAAAATATTTTTGAAGAAAAATGTAATATTTTACTTTTTCGTCGGAAACGTAAAACGCATAATATTTAATACATACGTGATCTTAACGGTTACTTGTATAAAATTATTTGAATTCTTTCTTTTTTAAGTTTTGAAATATTTCTCAAGTCTTTGTTCCCTTGTAAATCAACTTCCTCTTTAAGATTTCCAAGTCAATATCTCTAAATGTTTAAGAATTCTTTGTTGTTTTGTTTCTGAATTTCGCGCAAATCTACACGAGGGCTATCTGCGCTAGCCGTCCCTAATTTAGCAGTGTAAGCTTAGAGAGAAGGCAGCTAGTCATCACAACCCACTGCCAACTCTTCGGCTACTCTTTTACCACCGAATAGTCGGATTGACCGTCACATTATACCGCCCCCACGGCTGAAAGAGCGAGTAGGCTTGGTGTGACGGGGATTCGAGCCCACGACCCTCAGATTACGAATCGAACGCCTTAACCCAACTGGCCATGCCGGGCACGTGAGCACCTAGTAATATTGACCGGAATAATGTTAGAATATTCATAACATTTTCCTGTATTTTTAATTTTCCTTCTTCAGATATTATTTCTAAGCCACACAAGAGCTATCTGAGCATAGCACTCATTTTAAATTTATAGTGATAACAAACAACACCTTTCGCCAACTCTAGAGCTACGTTTGTCTAGTTTAGAACAAGTATTTCGCAGTCAGTCTTAAAGTGCACCCATGACCCCAAACAGCGCAACGAATTTTACAAATTTACCTGATTCACAGTCCTGGCCTGCTTGTCTTAGCTTCAGAGTGAAACGTGAACATAAGAAATTGGTTACAAAGCGAAAGGATTAAAACGAACAATAAACAGCTTCCCGGTTACAAAATAAACAAATTATAAGGAGAAGAACAAATCACTGTAATTTTGGCTACATATGAAATAGAGCATAACGAGAGACACAGAAAAAAAGTAGTGTAATTTTGGCTACATATGAAGTAGAGCATAGCAACAGACATAGAACAAGGCAGTATAATATTGGCTATGAAATAGGGCATAACGAGAGAGATAGAACAGAGTAGTGTGTTTTTAAGAAAAATTAAACTGTATAATAAACACAGCAAAGAACGGACATTAACAAAACAGGCTTGTTTTTGTAACTGGTTACACTTTTTACAGTTTAACTGAAACTGGAAAAATACCCGAAACAGTTGTTTATAATAATCATAAAAATTAAAGAATATATATATATTGGTTTAAAATATATTGTATTTATGAAAATATGAATAACTAATATACATTTCAGTATGTATAAATATTCGATAGTTCATACCCACTTATGTTTTTATACAAAACTAAATATCTTTATACCTACTGTTGACAATATCATTGTTTACTAAGATATTTTTCTTATTTAATCACAGTAAGATTAACTTAAACTGTACTCTGTCTTTATTGTTTCCTTTGAAACAAAGTCATTGGGAAACAAAACTTCACCTACTGTTTGATTGCTACAACAATCCGTGTTAAGACTATTGCTCTCAGACCCTGGTTAACGTTCAGTTACTACGACGTGTACTCAAACAACAGCTACAAATATGTGAAAAAAAAATCGATATTTGTTAATATTCATACCGTATTCAAAGTAACACAAAAGCTCGCTTTCATAAATCAATATTAACCAAAGCCAGTGTATAACAGTCTCTATAGAGCGACCATACTGGGGGGATTCGGAGATAGGTTGGAACATGCACGAGTTTAGGCGCGCGATGACGCACGATACAGGCGCCGCCAATACAACCGAATGTTCCTGCACGTACGCTGGTAAATTTACATATTCAATACTTGCGCAATTTAAGACTGAAGAAAACAATCACTTAGTTTAGGACTATTGCATCGCATATAAATTGAAATGCTTATACAAATTGAAATAAAAAAAAGACGTTGTAAATATGACGCAGTTTCTTCAAGTAAAATCTCCGCACTTCTGTTGAAGAAGGGACTTGAAATCATTGCAACACTTATTCCCATTTAACGTTCGAAGAAATTATATAAATATTACCAGCAATTAAAATATACAAATTCAAACTATACCTTTCGGGAAAATGTTCAGGAACTCCAAGCTTTTTTTTTTTTTTTTTGCATAGCTGTCTTTCTCATCTTAACCTTTTTTTACATAATTATCTACTTAAGCCTTTTTTGTACGTGGTTATCTACTTATCTTAAGCCTTTTTTTTTACATGATTATATACTTATTTTAAGCATTTTTACATAGTTTTATATTTATTTTAAGCCTTTTTTTACGTAGCAATCGATGTATAAGCATAAATTAGTTTGTTTTTTTTCAGATACATGTTTGTATCAGTATTGAGTTTCGGAAAATCGTATTAAGTTGAAATAAAATAATATATATAAAAAGACTGATTGACTTTGTCAACAAAATAGACATAGGTCTGGCATGGTTAGGTGGTTAAGTGCGACTCGTAATCCGAGGGTCGGGGGTTCGCGCCCCATCACACCAAACATGCTCACCCTTTCAGCCATGGGAGCGTTATAATGTGACGTTCAATCCCACTATTCGTTTGTAAAATGAGTAGCCCAAAGTTGGCTGTGAGTTGTGATGACTAGCTGCCTTCCCTCTAGTCTTACACTGAAAAAGTAGGGACGGCTAGCGCAGATAGCCCTCTTGTAGCTTTGCGCGAAATTCAAAAACAAACAAAACTTATTGTCAACTTTAAAATACTATATTTAAACTTGGTTTGGAAAACCAAGTAAAGAAAATTCCAACAAATACCTATAAAAAAAGGTTCTGTTTTTTTTCTCATGTAATCGCTTGTTGTGAAGCGCAAAACTATCTCAGCTCTGACCACCGAATCAGTCGAACACTGCTGGTGTTATAATACCGTTGATGAGCTAATAATTAGAAAATTATCTGAACAGCTTCATAAAAACTAACACTAAGGACCCAAAATACTGCTAACAGCGAGGATGCTCACGTAATTAATTGGCTAAGGCAGACTGGTTGAAGAGGTTTTTTGTTGGGGGCTTACCTGTTTGTTACTCATAATTAAGGCTGATTATTATTAGTTATTCTTGTAGATGTTTCTTTTAGTACAAGTTCCTACATAAATGTATTATAAAACTCGAAGAGATGCGTTCAAATTAAAATATTTTGTCGTGGGCACAACTTTACGTGAATTTAATAAACCCTTAAAACATGAGAAACAACACATCGACATGCAGTTCTAAAATATCCAAACAAGGGCGCTGCATTATCAAATATTATAAAATTCTAAAATTCTCGCTGGAGGAACTGCATTCATATTAAATTAATTTCTTTGTGTGTGTGTGTGATAAGTACAAGTTTATAGTGGATAGGATAAAATCTCTAAGTATGGTAGATAAAACAAATATAATATTCTAAAGTCATTTCTACAAGTAGTTGTAAAACATCATAAAAAGAGCACAACACTGACAAAATTACTTTAATAGATATTGAAATTGGACATGTAGGCAAAGCAACCAGACAACGTCCACACTAAAGGATGGATAGTAACTGTCACTCTTATAACGGACCCACAGTTTAAATAAAGGGAATATTTTGTGGTATTGCATGTGTTAGGTTGTCCAGAAATAAATGTGGGAATTCTCACAATGACATTTATAAGCTGAATATTGAATAACTCATAGTTAGTTGGTTGGTTTAATCCAACATTTGTCGCTTACAAGGTGTCTTAATTGCCTGCTGTTTCAACTCTACTCAGAGTAAGTTTTATAATCCCCCAAGGCAACATGGACAAGAAGGACTTTCGTCTGCTTTTCTTCTACGACTTCAAACTTGGACGAAAAGCTACCAAAACTACGCTAAACATCAACCAGGCATCCGGCCGCAGATTCGTTACTGAACGTATAGTTCAGCGTTAGTCCCAAAGGTTTAAACATGGAGATGAAAGTCTTGAAGACCATGAAGGTCGTGAAAGGAAGCCATCATTAGATGAAAACACATTAAGGGAAGCAGTTGAGACAGACCCTCACACAACAGTACATGAGCTATCAGAAAAGCTAGGCACAAGCAGTTCAAGCGTTGTCAACCACCTGAGTGCGATTGGAAAGACAAAAAAGTTGGATAAGTGGGTTTCGTATGAGCTGACTGAAGGTCAACAAAATCGGTGTTATAAGACCTGTCAAGGATGACGCTCCAAAAATTGAACAAATCGTAAATCAAGATTCTGCCTCATCCACCTTATTCCTCAGACCTTTCTACTACAGATTTTTATGTTTTCAAGCACTTAGAGAACTTTTTGAACAATAAACGCTTTCAAAACTAGACAGCTGCAAAAGAAGCTTTCAAGGAGTTCATTGACCTCAGAAACTCTGATTTCTACAGCAGGGGCATAAACAGCATTGTTAAACGTTGGCAAAAGTATGTTAAAGCAAATGGTACTTACTTTGATCAAACCATGTTTTATAACACTGGTCTATACTTTTTCATAACTTCGCGGTTCAAAACCGACATTTGGTTCTGGACAACCTTATATTTCGACCCGCCACCTCCGAAATCCAGCAGAGCTCTACCATAGGGTCAGTTAGCTCCTTGAAATACGTGTGTTTGTGTTTTCTTATGGCAAAATGACACCGAGCTAGCTGCTAAGTCCACCAAGGGGAATCGAACCCTTGATTTTAGCATTATAAATCCGTAGACTTACCGCTGTACCAGCAAGGGACTGGAATATGTGTAGAACTATAAATATTAGAAAAAATTTTGCGGTTTTGTTTGAGAAAAAAGAAAAGTTAAAAGGTAAACATTTCATAGCTGGAATATGGTTTACTAAATACATAGAAACAGTTTAATGCACTAGCATAGCTCTCAAAACTAAAGATATAATGTTGTTAAGAAAATAGAAATACATTAATTAAAATATTTGTAAAAACTCATGATTGTATTTTCAATAAAAACTTATAATAATTAACATTTGTTACATTAAAAAAAAAGTAGGAAGTTTTTATATCCATAGATGGATATCCATAGATTATCATTTGGTTAATTATATTCTCAGGAGGACTAATTAATCAAGAACACTTCTTCATATATAGTAGTAACAGATACTAAACACTTTAACCTTGAAAATTGCTTAGATGAAAGCATATAATATTTGAGGTGCTAGTATTCTTCTGAAAGACAAAAGTGTGATTTTCACCCCAGTACAAAAGTAATAGAGGCTTCCTTATATGACCCGGCATGGCCTGGTAGTTAAGGAACTCGTAATCTGAGGGTCGCGGGTTCAAATCCCCGTCGCACCAAACATGCTCGCTCTTTCAGTAACACAGCGGGATGCCTGCGGACTTAAAATGCTAGAAACCATGGTTCGATACCCATGATGGGTAGAGTACGGATAGTCAACCGCGTGTCTTCGTGGTTAACTAGAAACAAACATTTTAACAAAATTACCTTTGGATGAAACTAATTTAAATTAGTTTCACGAACGATCTTCATGAAACTTCTATGCTTACCTCTATAAGTAAAAC